>NW_024434220.1:0-6041 GCF_017639785.1 Mesocricetus auratus | reverse complement strand
TGTCCCGCGCCACCGTCTCGCCAGCAAGAACGACGCAGAACACTCGGATCCTTCTGCAGTAAAGCTTTAATGCATCTTGAGAGATAGATGATCAGCTTCTTAGAGGGAGACCCCAAGCTAAGAAACCCAGCCCCTTATATAAGCCTAGGAGCTCCGAGTGAGATGTGTAGAGCCGGATTGGTGGTTTGCACATCACCCCAGATGACGTCACGGGAGAGGCACAGTTTAAACGGTTAACTCCAACTGACAGCGACAGTTAACTCCAACTGACAGCGACAGTTAACTCCAACTGACAGCGACAGTTAACTCCAACTGACAGCGACAGTTAACTCCAACTGACAGCGACAGTTAACTCCAACTGACAGTGGATGTCAGCGCCATCTTCTAACGGCAATAGCGATAGCGAGGGCGGCTCCTCACATCTCCCCCTATTCATTTATTTTTGAAGCAATAGGACACCCACAACTTTGGAGTGGAGATAGAGGTCAAATCCCCATGTGCAAATTCGGAACATGTACAAAGCTCCTCTCCAGGGTCTTATCCCCAGAGGAAGTCCTGACCAGTCCGATGTCTTTTTTCTGGGGGAAGGAGATCATGACATAGAACCTTCATGCAAGATGACTTATCTCCCAGGAGAAAGTCGTTATACCGCAGACCTCTCCTGTGCAGTGCTTAGCCTTGCAACTCCTTGGGCTGCTGAAGCCTACCCACTCTATCCCGTGCAATGAGACTAGCCTCGTGGGGTGCAAGAGCTGGGAGGCCAGCGACCTATTGCTTTAACATGGTTAACCAAATGTCAGGGGATGCTCCGTGTTCTAAGGCAGCAAGTGCTTGTGCCACCACCACTTTCTCCTTTTGTTTGGGCTCTGAGCGTACACACCATCCAAAGCATCAACACTATTCCACAGCAGAGAACTAGGCTAAATGATCCTACCCCCACCCATTCCTTAAAATAAGAAAATGCAGATGAAATCCAGGGGGAGAGGTCTTCCATCAGAGAAAGATCCAGATGCGTCGAATTCACTTGCAGGATCGCCATTCTCAACTCACGGAGTGTCTGCTCAAACTCAAAAGTCCAATTCTGTAATAAATGTTGAGACAGAGCTTTTGACAGGTTAGCTGCTCTTGTAAAATTCTCATATTGTACTAAGTGACACAAAGGCCAGGCAACTTTGTTCACATCCCAATTTGGCCATCTGCCACAATATATCCAATTGTTCCTGAACCAAATTAATCTGTTGGTTTACCAACATCAGGCCTCCTTGTATCTGAGAATTGGCAGTGGCCTGTTTATCTAGGACCATGGTCACAGTGGCCTATAGTTCATTAATGGTTTGAGTTGTCTGCACAGTGGCAGAAAGTGCAAGGGCCGAGGCGGTAACCGAAGCAGTAACCGCGGCGGTGGCTATCAGGCCCACAATAATAGCAGAGATCCCAAAAATCTCGCTTTTCCCTAAACAAACTCAAATTACTTGGCGCCTCAACAGGAGCTGGAATAAATCGAGGCATGCGCATTACCAAAGCAAAAGGGTGCTTAATAGCATCCCAGCATAATGCATAAAAACAATTCTAAGCAGAACAATTTATTTCTTTCTGATTCTTACCTAAGGTATCATTACTCACAACCCAAATAAAGGGCAGCTGAATAATTAGTTCTCTTAAAAGGGGTATACTTAACATTGGAGGAGGACCAATCAGATGATCCAGAGCTCTGTCCCTCACTCAGACTGTTGCCTAATGCCCCTTTCCAATCAAAAGTAATCTGTCCCTTCTCACTATCATAGGAGAAAGATCAGTACAGCTTCCATTAATTCAAAAGGATTAGCATTAGATCTTTCTGGATCCATATGAATAAAATTATCCTTTAATGAAGAAATCACAGTAAAGCACAAGCTTCCTACTAATGACAAGGTTCTCTCATCCTGAAAACTCTGTATCTGAGGATCTAAAGGCAAAAAGGCAAGCCCCAACTCTCTATTATTTGTGAAAAATCTAGGGAACACCTGGGCATTCTGCATCACTGGCATCGGTAGGGGGAAGGTAGACATGATGGCCCACCGTAACTCTCCCATCATACTAGGAACCATCATCCCGAGTAGGAGAGTCTTCATCACCCACTTGGCCTCCATCCTTCTTATTCTGGAGTTGTGAAGGAGCTCTTCGAGTGAGTCTTTCAGGGATCCACAGGGGGTTTTCTTCCTCCTGTGGAAAAACACACACAGCTCCCCTGGATCTTATAAGAATAGGATCCGGGCCTTTCCAGAGATCAGTCAAGACATCTTTCCATTTTACCATTTCTTTTGGCCTATCAGGCTCTAAACTGTGGCGATCAGCCGCAGTGTGGCCTTGGGCATCACAGTTCAAGAAATTAAGGGTAAAAAGTGCCATGGATACAGCAACTCTTGGTACCGAGGGTAGAACATCCTCAATACTCCCCTTTTGTTTAATCAGATATGATTTGAGTGTACGATGGGCACGTTCCACAATGCCCTGTCCTTGAGGGTTATAAGGTAGGCCAGTTAGATGGGTAACATCCATTTGCCGACAAAACTGTCGGAATTTTTGAGAGGTATATGCTGGTCCATTGTCTGTTTTTAAAATTCTGGGTTTTCCCCAAGCACTCCAGGCCTCAAGGCAATGTTGAATCACATATGAGGCCTTTTCCCCTGTTAGGGGTGTGGCAAACATTACGCCAGAACAGGTGTCAACAGAAACATGAACATATTGAAGCCTTCCAAAAGAGGGAATATGAGTAACATCCATCTGCCACATCTGCAATGGTCTAATGCCACGTGGGTTTATTCCCATGTGGGGAGTAGGTAAGAATTCGCAGCAATTCTGGCATTGAGTAACAATTTCCCTAGCCTCTTTCCTGGATAGAGCAAAACGACGGCGCAAGGTCTCAGCCGTCACATGAAAGCGCTTATGGAATTCTTTTGCTGCTTGTGCATGGGTAGACAAGGCAGCGGCCACCAGCTTTGTAGCCTTGTCCGCTAAGTCATTCCCTAAGGACATGGGACCTGGGAGTCCAGAATGTGCTCGGACATGGGTAATGAAAACAGGAAATCTCCTATTTAACAAGGCAGCTTGTATCTTCTGAAAGATGTTAGCAACTCTGCTGGAGGATCTTATTATTCCAGCTATCTCAAGGAGATTAACTGCATTAACCACATAAGAGGAATCTGATACAATATTGAGGGGTCCTGGAAAAGCCTCAAGAACCTCCAGTACTATCAGACATTCTACAACTTGAGGTGAAGTTTCATTATATTGTTTAGATATAACCCTATCCTTGACCACATAAGCTCCCATACCAGTTTTTGATCCATCAGTGTACACCACAGTCCCATCTGGGAGTGGGTCTTTAGCTGTCACTTGTGGAAACACTATAGCCTGGTTTAGGGCAAACTGTAAAATTGGATGCTTTGGAAAATGATTATCAATTTGTCCTGAAAAGGAAGTAACTAAAACTGCCCAATCACTAGATGTGGCTGCCAAGGTCTGAACTTGTGCAGCAGTATAAGGCACAATCAAGGAATCAGGATCCCTGCCAAAATGTGTAACAGCTGCTTTTATTCCGCGAAGCGCGAGCTGTGCAACAGCATCAGGGTACCAGTCAATAATCTTAGCAGGGGAAGCATTTGGATGAATCCAAAGTAATGGTCCATGTTGCCACAGGACTGCAGTTGGCAATTGAGCTGTCTTAAAAACACACAGATTAAAAGGTAGTGACTCCTCAATTCGTTGTAATTGTGCTTCCTGTAAGGCCTCTTCCACCATCTGTAAGGCTCGGTGGGCGGCAGGGGTAAATTTTCTGGGTGAGGAGATATGAGGCTCACCCTCCAGGAGATCGAAGAGGGGTTTTAGATCAGCAGATGGAATTTTTAAAAAGGGCCTCAACCAATTTATATCTCCCAGAAGTTTCTGAAAATCATTTAATGTTTGTAAGTGGTCTTTGCGAATTTCTATTTTCTGAGGAACTATATTTTTGGGAGTAATCTTTGAGCCCAAAAAGAGGCCTGTATCTGCAATTTGAACCTTTTCTGAGGCAATCTCTAATCCCCACTGTTTTAATTCAGCCACCAGCATGGGAAAAGCCTTTTGTAAAACATCTAACTCTTTGTGACAAATAAGAATATCGTCCATATAATGGATAACGATTAAAGATGTAAATTGCTTCCTAATTGGCTCCAAAGCCTCCTGCACATATAGCTGACATATTGTTGGGCTATTGGCCATGCCTTGCGGCAGTACCTTCCACTGAAATCTCTTGTCTGGTTCCATATGATTAAGAGAAGGGATAGTGAAGGCAAACCTTGGTCTATCCCGTGGGTAAAGTGGAATAGAGAAGAAACAATCCTTAATATCTATAATAATAAGCTTCCAATCTTGAGGAAGTGCAGAAAGCAAAGGAAGGCCTCTTTGAACAGGGCCAAAAAGATGCATCTGATTGTTAATGGCTCGCAGGTCGTGGAGTAATCTCCACTTCCCAGATTTCTTCTTAATAACAAAAATTGGTGTATTCCATGGGGAGGTAGAAGGCTCTAGATGCCCCAGCCGTTCCTGTTCTTGCACTAATCTTGTGACAGCCTCTAATTTTTCAGAGGATAGAGGCCATTGAGAGACCCATAACGGCTCCTCTGTTTTCCATGGTATGGGTCGTGAAGCCTCAACGGCCCCTAAATAAAACCCAGTCCTTTTCTACCCCGATTTCCGTGTTGTGTAATGGGTTTTATTCTGCCTTGTTCTTGCCTACCCAAGCCTCTACCATTTGTATACCCCATCTTTGCCATAATGGCTGATGCCTGGGGGGAGTATTCATTAGTTAGGGTCATGCCCATGGCTTGTAACACATCTCGTCCCCATAAATTTACAGGGAGTGGCAACACATAGGGGGTAAAACATCCCTGTTTGCCTTCAGCATCCCGCCAGGTTAAGGCTGAGGCACTGATGGCAGGAGAGGACTGGTATCCAAGACCTTGTAGAGAATGAGATGAAACAACAGTGGGCCAAGACTTCGGCCACCAATGGAGTGAAATAATGCTTTTGTCTGCTCCCGAATCCATTATCCCTTCAAATTCTTTTCCATTAATTAACAATTTTATTGTAGGTCTCTCATTTAGGGGTATAGCCAGATAGGCTGAATCACTTCCAGAAGATCCCATAGCCCTTTTTGTAAAGTGTAGGTTTCTCCATCCCCGAGGGAGGGCAGCAACACCAGTTGTGCAATTCTATCTCCCTGCTTTATAGAAAATACACCCCGAGGGCTAGAACAGAGAACTTGAATCTCCTCTTTATGATATGGGTCAACAATCCCAGGATATATAATGAGTCCCTGTAAAGTTAAGGAGCCACGGCCCAGAATAAGCCCAATGGTGGCAGGGGGCAAAGGTCCAGGGGAATGGACTGGGACCGGTTGAACATTCATTTGGGGCATGAGTAAGAAGTCGGAGGCGGCACGCAAGTCCATTCCGGAGGTTCCTCGGAAACCTCTACTTCCTCTTGATTGCTTTTCTGAAATTGGTTCCCATATTTCTGAGGGCCCTGGGACCATGGGCCCCGTGACCCGTTTTTTGATTGGGGTACCTTGGATTCTTCAATAGGGGGCAGAAGCCTCCCTTTACATCCCGGACTGACCTGCATTCGCTAGCCCTATGATAACCTTTACCACAACGATAGCAAAGCTTCGATTCTCTTGTTCTTTCAGGGGCTTGACAATCTTTCTTAAGGTGCCCCATTCTCCCACAATTAAAACAAGCTTTTCGATTAGATAAATCTCTATACCTGTGCGTTTGTAAAATGGCGGCAGCTAGTCCTGCATTGGTTAGGGGTCCCCCCAGCTCCCTGCACACTCTGAGCCAATCTTGTAAACCTTTGCTTTTGCGAGGGGCGATAGCCGCCGACATTCCTGGGTTGCTTGTTCATAGACAAGTTGCTCAATCAGGGGCATAGCTTGTTCTGAATCACCAAAGATGCGACTGGCGGCCTCTGTCATTCTGGCCACAAAGTCTGAAAATGGCTCTTGGGGTCCTTGGACAATC
>NW_024434219.1:0-25076 GCF_017639785.1 Mesocricetus auratus | reverse complement strand
GCTATCCTTATGCACTATCTAGAACACGGCTATCCTTATGCACTATCTAGAACACGGCTATCCTTATGCACTATCTAGAACACGGCTATCCTTATGCACTATCTAGAACACAGCTATCCTTATGCACTATATAGAACACAGCTATCCTTATACACTATCTAGGACATGGCTATCCTTATGTACTATCTAGGACACAGCTATCCTTATGCACTATCTAGAACACTGCTATCCTTATGCACTATCTAGAACACGGCTATCCTTATGCACTATCTAGGACATGGCTATCCTTATGCACTATCTAGAACACAGCTATCCTTATGCACTATCTAGGACACAGCTATCCTTATGCACTATCTAGGACATGGCTATCCTTATGCACTATCTAGAACACAGCTATCCTTATGCACTATCTAGAACACAGCTATCCTTATGTACTATCTAGAACACAGCTATCCTTATGCACTATCTAGAACATAGCTATCCTTATGTACTATCTAGGACATGGCTATCCTTATGTACTATCTAGAACACAGCTATCCTTATGCACTATCTAGGACATGGCTATTGTTATGCACTATCTAGGACATGGCTATCCTTATGTACTATCTAGAGCAGCTTCTGTCCTTTCATGGCTGAGTTAAAAAGTGTGTCATACATTATACAGATCACAAATATAAAATATTAACAGAAAATGTTTACTGACCTTGAACTCAGGATCTGCTGCTGGAGAATATGACTTAAGAACATAAGGAGAATGGTCACAGACTTACTTTTTATAGTCGATGTTGAGGTTGGCAGTCATGGCAATTCCCTCGGCAATTGCACACGTGCCAGTAGTAACATCAATGATGGTTGCAATGGCACCTCCATGAACATACCTAGTCACAACAGCAGCAGAAGAGAAAGTTTCAGAAGTTCATGATATAGCCTCAAGATATAAACTATTCTAGTGTCTTTTTACATTTACCTCATGTTCAGTGTATTTAATAATGTTAAATAATACTCATATCCTTAACTTCGTTCACAGCATAAAGGATACTTGTAATAAAACTGGAGCTGAGTAGTAATCATATTACAGCATGAAAAAGCTAAAATGTAATTAAGAAACATTATGCTTGTATATATACCTATCCCTTGTTTAAAAGTTTAGAAAATGGGGATGGAGTCACGGCTCAGTAGTAAGGAGCATGTACTCTTGCAGAGCACCCAAATCAGTTCCCAGCACCCATGCTGGGTGGCTCACAACCACTTGCAACTCCAGCTCCAGGAGGAGCTGACACTACACACATAAACACACCATTTAAAATAATAATAAAAGTAACCTTTAAAGTTAGGAAGTACATACAGATAGAAGGAAGAAACCTTAAGGCCCTTAATATCAAGTCATGGCCAAACTACTGCAAAAACGTTCATCATACTCTGTTGTTCTATGTCCTATAATAATGTACTATATGCATCATTTAATATTATGTTAAAATTATAAAATTTAACCAATATAGATAATATTCATTAATGTGTTATAGATGTCTTCCTATATTAACAAATATGTATCTATATTGCCAATTTAATGTTGTCTTTGTAGTCCCTGGATATGTTCAGTGTATTTATTGTTAAATCATATTTATGAAGAGAAGCAACTCTCTCAACTCCATGCTGCTAGGATAGTTCTTACCCAGGTACCCCTTGAAGGTGAAGACCTGATTGAAACAAGCAAACCATTCTCTTCTCTGCTTTATTATAGAACATCACATATTCAAAGCCCAGGCCTTCCTCAAAGCTTCTGATGAACTGTTGGGCCTTAGACATTTGTTCTTCTTTCGCAAACCTGGGATCTGTAAAGAAATAGGGGTATGGGGACAGGAGAGTAAAAGAAAATGCCATGACAGAACTAAGCACCTGTATCCTGACAAAAATCATATGTAGATGGATAACTGATTGAAATGCTAAAGAAAGGAATGGAAAGGTCACAAGAAACAGCACAGTGGCTAGGGATGCAGTTTAATTGCAGAGTACTTGCCCAGCAGGCACAAAGCCCCGGGCTCCCAAGCCCCAGCACCACATAAAACTGTATGTGGTAGTGCATGACTGACTGCCTTGTTGGCACTTGGTAGGTAGAAGCAGAAAGATTAGAAGTTCAAGGCCATTCTTGGCTACATGGTGAGTTTGAGGCCAGTATGGACTACATGAAACCCTGTCTCAAAACAAACTAAAACAAAACAAAACAATACCTGAACAGAATATGACAGAACACAAACTCTCTACAATAGCAAAAACATACATGTAAACATACATAGACAGAGTAAAAAAAAGTGGCTACATACACATGGGAATCAGTGAATATGGAATCTGAATGCTAACAGTAAACTGAGTGAAACAGTCAGGTGCAGAGAGAAATTCTTCTGGCATAAGTCTGGTTTAAGTGGACTTTAGTGAGAGTGAGTAATCCAATAGTAAGGAAATGGTTTTCTTGGAAGATATGAGATAGTTCAGTCCAATAAATCACCATCTTTGGGTTAGAACCATTGTGACTCCTGAAATGAACTTAAGAGTTCAACATTCTGGTCAAGATTATCAAATTGTGAGGTATCTCATAAAAAATGAGAAAAATAAGTACAACAAATTTATTAACAGAATTTGAGCTTCTACCCCCATTTAACTGATGCAGAATCAACAAGATTTCCAGGGGTTTCTCATTTGGTTAAAGCCCAAGGATGGACAGAGCTGAAGGCTGTAGAGGAACAATAAGAGACTGGCATCCTTGGTGGGATGAAGGATTTGACAGAGGTACAAGAGGTGACAAGGCCAACTTTACACTAGAAAATGAACAATGTCCACCAAAATTGGCACGTGGGTCAGTAATGGTTTCCATGTATAGATCATTCCAGCAAAGCTGAGCAGGTAGAAGCCAGGTTGCATCAGGCTAAAGACATTCAATGAATTGTATGATATCAGAGTAATTTTAATAAAAAACACTATTTTATAGGGTTAGGGATCAGATCCAGGGCTCTGTACACACTTGTCAAGTCCTCTAAAAAGTTAATGTTGTGGACTGGGGTGGGAACAGGGTCTCCCTGTGTAGCCCAGGATGGTCTCAAACTCTCATCCTCCTGTCTGAGACATCCTCTACCATACCCAGCATTAAAATTTACTTTCAAGTAATTTAGTAGTTAAAACTTAATAAAGTAACTTACTTCAAAGCTATTTTTTCCCTTTTTTGATAAGGTGGAATAAGTCTTGGCTCTAAACTCAAGAATCTAAACAGAAACCTGAAAATGACCAACTATTCTTGGTTAAAGTAATGTGACTTTAGTCTCTTTCTTTCCTTCATCCATGAGAACACTGAGACATGGAAAGCTGAAGTACTTTGCCCAAGCTCACACAGTTTTCTGTGCTGTGTAGAACCAGAATTTCAACCTAAACATGTGTGGAACTAAACGTGGTAGTTAGTAATTTTGTCAATTTGACACAAGCTAAAGTCATTCAGAAACCTTAACTGAGGGACAGCCTTCACCATACTGCCTATAGTCAAGCTTGAGGGACCTGATTAGTGATTGGTTTGGGAGGACCCAGGCTATGTGGGTGGTGATACCCCTTGGTCCTGGGTGGTATAAGAAAACAGGCTGAACAAGCCATCCAGAGTAAGTCAGAAAGTAGCTTTCCTCAGTGGCTTCCAATTCAATTCCTGCTTCCCTTCATGACTGGTTTGTAAGTAGTAAACACAAAATAAATCCTTCCCTCTCCAAGTTGCTTTAAGTCATGGTGTTTACAGCAACAGAAAGCAAGCCAGGACACTAAGTTCCAAAGATTAAATTGAGCAACAGTTAGCTTTTGAGTGGCTCCCAAGACCATAAAATTGAATGGGATTAAAAAGATAAAGAGTATTATGTACTACGAAATGGGTACACCCTGTGGGAGTCTGATGGCAGTGTGTTGCTGTGTTCCTGAGACATTAGGATGAGCAATACAGTTGTGGCAGGTCTGCTTGCTGCTGAGAGATGCAGCAGGGAGCAATGTCACGAGCAGGTCCAGGGAGGGAAACACAGTGCCTGTGTCCTGTGTCCATGGTCAGTTCACTCATGAGGATAGGAGCAGATCAAGCTCAGGTACAGGGAGGAGGGGACAAGAGGTGGTCCGAGCCTGGAAATGCTCTTCTGCTGGCTTCTATTTTCATTTAGCTACACAGGGAGCAAAACCTGCTGAGAGTGAGAATGGGAAAGAATTAGAGGTGTGAGCAGAAAGAAAGGCCGGAAGCAGACATCCAGAAGAGAAGACAGGAGAGTCACTAGACTAGGAAAACAGGAGACAGGCTGTCAGGAAACACTGAGGGCTAATTAGAAGTCATCAAATAGGATAAAACCCTCAGAGAGTTCATTAAAATAGTTACTTAATACAAAGTGTGTTTAAAAATAAGACAAAACAATCAACCCAGAATGATAGGAAGTATAATTTTTGAGTGCTGGGTATGATGTGGAATAATGCTGTTGTGCACTGTAAAGATTTGTCACTTGTATTGGTTTAACAAAATGTTGATTGGCCAGTAACCAGGGAGGAAGTACAGGTGGGGCTATCAGACTAGGAGAATGCTGGGGAGAGGAAAGGCAGAGAGAAGTCGACAGCCAGATGCCACGTGCAAGAGGCCTATGCATCACTGGTAAACCAAGACCACGTGGAGATACACAGATTAATAGAAATGGGTTAATAATTAAGAAGAGCTAGCCAGTAAGAAGCCTGAGCCAGCAGCCAAACAGTTTATGATTAATATAAGCCCCTGTGTGTTTATTTGGGATTGAATGGCTGCAGGGTGGGGAGGTACAGAAACTTCTGGCAATGGTATGAGGTAGGTTGTCTTTGGACTTAAGTCTGAGAGATCAGAGGGTGTGCTGGCTAGTTTTATGTCAACTTGACATAAGCTAGAGTCATCAGAAAGGGAGCCTCTGTAAGGAAATGCCTCTTTAAGATCTGTCTTTAAGGCATTTTCTTAATTAGTGATTGATGGAGAAGGGCCCAGCCCATTGTGGGTGGTGCCGTCCCTGGGTTGGTGGTCCTGGGCTCTATAGGAAAGCAGGCTGAGAAAGTCATGGGGAGCAAGTCAGTAAGTAGCACACCTCCATGGCTTCTGCTCCTGCCTCCAAGTTCTAGACCCACTTGTGTCCCTGTTCTGACTTCCTTCAGTGATGGACTACAATGTGGAAGTATAAGGCAAATTAACCTTTTCCTCCCCAACTTGTCACAGCAATAGTAACAGAGGGTAATTACAGAGGGTAATGCAATAATTACAGAGAGTCATTCAAATTTTCTGATCTTCTCAAAGGGAAGGAGCCAGATTTCGAGATAAAGAGAAAAGAGACTGGTGATGTCAGCTTCAAGACGCCAGGTTGGGATCATCTTATTTTTGATACGTTTTGTGTTCTTCCATAATCTACAAAATTTAGTGAGATTTCTGGCTTATAAAACTGGGAACTATAGAACCCCAGTACCGTTTTTTCTCTCTCTTTCCCCTCTCCCTAATCTTCCCATTTCTCCTTTCCTCTTTCTTCTTCATTCCCTACTTGCTCTGCTTTTCACCACCTCCTTTTCCCTTCCTCTCCACTCTGAAATGGGGTCTTACTATGTAGCTCATGATGGTCATGAACTTGCTATGTGGCCCCAGCTGGCTGTGAGCTCATGGTCTTCCTGCCTCACCCTGCTGAGAGGGACTATATGCATGGAGAACTACCATGTCTTCCTTCTCTTTAAGTCATAATTAGTGCTTCGGTGTGTTACACTTTACATTGATATTCATATATTATTTCCGGGAAAGTGGCTGTTCTTACCAACAAAGCGAGTTTGGAAATCTTTAAAGATTTGAGGATTTTGTCTGTATGAAGGCAAACGTTTCCAGGAGCCATCTTCACATTTCTTCATGAACTGGTCAAAGAGGAGTCTTAGGTCCTTGCTCCAGCTGGGGTTTGGGAGACCATAGTCCTTGTGAATGACTTTCTCAGAAGAAAACAACCTCTAAAAGAGAAAAGAAAGGAAACGAGGACTAGGAGGTACATACTATTTCATATTTTCTACAACTTCCTAAGACTACCATACTGCTTTTCTTACTGCTAGAAGATGATCAGGAACTCCAGAGCTCATTTGTCCTACACCCCTTCATGGAGATGAGAATGACAAAAGGTCAATGATTTGTCCATCTTCTCCCAGATAGTTACTGGCAGAGATAGCATTAAACCCAGGTGAGCCAGTCACCAGACAGAGAGAGATGGACGGGTGAGATACACATGGTGTGGTAGTTTGCATATAATTGGTCCCCATAATCTCATAGTGAATGACACTATCAGGAGGTGTGACTTTGTTGGAATGGGTATGACCTTATTGGAGGTTGTGTGTCACTGTGGGGGTGGGCTTTAAGGTTTCCTATGATCAGGATATCACCAGTGTCTCAGACCATTTTCTGTTGCCTACAAGATGAAGGACTCTCAGCAACTTCACCAGCACCATGTCTTCCTGCACACTGCCATGCATCCCACCAAGATGATACTGGACTGAACCTTAGAACTGTAAATAAGCCATCCCAATTGTCGTCAGATATCCACCCCAACCATACCTGTAGCGCTGTGACTAAACAGGCGTGGTCACAGCTGAGGCCGTGACAGAGGACAGGACTAGATCTGGGGTCACAGACCCCAGAACTTGCTCTTGCTGCTGTCTGGGTCATAGGTCCACTTCTGACACCAGATATTGCGTGGGAATCAAGATTCACAAGACCCAGTACAGGTTAAGTGAAGTTTATTCGGGAGAATGCACTTACACAAGAGGCGGGTGACCGCCACAGTTCCAGCTCCAAGGATCTTCCCAGGCTGTTCCCTGTGACCCAACCAGCCACAAGAGAGAGCTCTGGGATCCTCGACCCCAGATCTAGTCATATCCTCCATCACATACTCACCTGTGACCACGCCCATTTGGGTGTTGTCAGTGCTACAGGTATGGGTGGGTTGGATATCTCACTACATCCAATTAAATGTTTTCCTTTATAAGAGTTGCCATGGTCATGGTGTCTCTTCACAGCAATAGACCCTAACTAGGACACACAGGAAGCCAGAGCACAGGGAATGGTAGTATTTGGCTCTTTGGCCTGAATATTGATAAGTAGATATTAGAAAGAGTAGTGAATATAAAAACAAAAAGGAACAAACAACAACAACAACAACAAAATCAATGTATGTACATGTAAGGAGGCATGAGACAGTTTTGAAGGGTTTTATTATACTCTATGCAATAGGAACTATTATCCCCATTTTACAGATGATGAAATTAAGGTCTAAAAGAAGCTAGGCAATATCACAGTGTAAGAGAAGGAGCAGTAAGATATAGAGGTATAGACAAAGCCTCAATGCTAAGCTAACTGGTTTAAATTATATCTGCAGCACTCTCAGATTATTTAAGCAGGGAATAACATACTCAGGTTTGGTCATGATAGGAAAGAGAATGGCAATGCCCAAGACTGCAAATGGAGGCCTCTACTTGGAGGCTACTGGAGTAACTCAGTGAGAATTATGAGACCATAAAGCAGAACTCAGAAATGACTTCCACAAAGCAAATGAAGGAATAGGACAAACACTACAACCAATCCCTGGTGTATGAATGGCACCATGGAGTAAATGATAGTTAATTACAAGAACGAATACAAGAGGGACAAGGAGGAGGCTGAGAGAAGGGAGCTGGTGTCATGGTAACTGTGCCTTTCACTCACGATACTTCTCTGGAGCACTGAGCACTGCCACCATTCCAGTCAATAACTGAAGTGTTGGAGGACTAGGAAGACACAGTGTGATCTATGATGGAGCATAAAGCAGATACTCACAGACAGGAAAGCAGCTGCAAAAATCTCAGAGTAGTTAAGATTATGGAAGGTATAAACTATGGCCTTCTGCTTCTAGTCAGCACTAGCAATCCATTGTGACTAATGTATGTATCACTTGGACCGCACCACTGACATCAAAATACCACGCTATACTCACTGATGGAAGAATCAGCCAGCCTAGCCAAAATATCCAGTTTCTAGCTCAATGAAAGACTCTAAGACTCTGTCTTAAGGCAAAAATAAGGTGCAGAGTGATAAAGGAGGGCATTTGACAGCCTGCCCTGGCTTCTGTAAGCATGTGATGGATGTGGCACACACAGACACACACGTATATATTAGGGCTTGGGGACATAGCTCAGTGATAGACAGCAATTTGACTCTGTTTTTTTTTTTGTAAGAACACACTTATATATAATAAACTGCTGTAAACTATAATTGCCACCTATCTGTGCTGTAGTGTTTATACCCTATGACTGTATTTTGGTATTGGTTATTCAGCCTCTCTATTCTCTCTCCTCTTACTGATCTCTAGCAACCAGTACTCTCTGCTTCTATGAAATTAGCTTTTTTAGTTTTCATGTATGAGTGAGAGCTCTTGATATTGCCTTTCTGATACATCCCCCAAGTTCTTCGAATATAATTTTCTTAAATACACTTCATAATCTGAGAATAACTTTTTTGGTGCTGCCATTTAAAATTATTTAGTATTCACTTTCTCATGTTCTTAGTCTTAGTATCACCATGTGTATGTATGTATGGTGTATGTGGATGTGTCTGCTTGGGTTGAGCTTGGCTGTTTGGATGAGAATGGACCCTACAGGCTCATGTATTTTAATATTTGGTTCTCAGCTGGTTTAACTATTAGGGAAAGATTAGAAGGTATGGTCTTATTGGAGGAGGTGTGTCACTGGGAGAGGACTTTGAGACTTTTAAAGCTCATGCCATTCCCAGTTAACTCTCTTTGCCTCTTACTTGTAGATAAGGATGTAAGGTCTCAGTTACTGCTGCAGCACCGTGCCTGCCTGCTGCCACCATGCTCCCTACCATGATGTTCATGGACTCGCCCTCTGAAGGTATAAGCACCAAATATACTCCTTCTGTAAGTTGCCTTGGTCATGGTATCCTCACAGTGTCTTGGCCCCAGTCAGATCTCTTAAATAAGCACTCCCAGCTTGTAACATCCTTTTATGGGCTAATTGAAGACTATCAGAATGACTCCCCGGGCCCTCCTACCTAGTTTAAACTTTTTTTTTTGAGACAGATCTCACTATGTAGTTGTTCTGGAACTCACTATGGAGAATGAGCCAGCCAGGAACTCCGACTTCTGCTTCCCGAGTGCTGGAATTTAAAGGTATGCTCTACCACACCCAGTCTGATTTTAACTTTTAAATAAAATCCAATATATTTTCTTGAGTTCTATTATGTGCCCTGTTTTTATACTAGGGTCAGGAAAGAAAAAAATAAAAGACCTAGACCCTGCCTTAAGTGTTAGCAGCCTCAGATATGGGAAGTATCTCTACAGACAGAGACACAAGTGCTCTCAGGCAACACTTACAAACAACAAACACACACCAACAAAAAAAACCCAGAGGGATTTCTTGCAACTAAAGTTCATGAAAGTGAGAACCAGGGTTACACTCAGCAAAGACACAAGAGTATAAAATGACCACATGACACACTGGAGAATTGCTAGGATCTCAGACTTCACGGATTGAAAGTGCAGAGAAAATAGGCACCGCAAGATATGGCTGACAAAACAGAAGAGGGAACACAGCATAGGTCTTAAGTTTAACCTTCTAGTTCAATGGACTGTTTAAAAAAATTGTGTGCAAGGTGATTTAAGGTAGCACAAGGACAAAGATAGATGGGTGTTTAAATATTACGAACAACATAATATATAATTACAGAGATAATAAAATCCTTTACATTATATATCTATATAATTTGAAAGACATGAGTAGCATATCACACTTGTTACAACACAAATGTCTTTACTTAGGACGAAGCTATTTAAAGAGGCAATCATGGTTCAGTGGTTAAGAACATGGGGTTTTCTTCCAGGGAATGCAGGTTTAATTTCCAGCACCCACAAGGCCTCACAACATCTGTAACTCCAGTCCCAGGAGAGCCAACAACTTCTTCTGGCCTCTGTAGGCACTGCCACACATAGTATACAGACATACATGAGGCAACACACAGAAATTTTAAAAATATTTTTTTCTTTTTTTTTAATGGAAAGGACCATGTGAAAAAAATCATGAAAGTGATACTTGAGTGTGAAAAATGATGAGTTAAAATGGTGAGGAAAAAGGGAAGGGGCCAAAGACTGTTGAAAGGTCTACGTTAGATGTGGTCCAAGGCTGAACTAGGAATGGAGGAGTAAGAAGAAAAGGGTTAAGTGACATTCAGTAGTAGAACCCAGGGAAATGGGGAATTACTAACTTCAGGAAAGAGAAAGCAAGCACAAGAGTCCTTGATGATTCCAGAGTTGTGGCTTTGATGGCATGGTTACAAGGAAAAGATGTCTGTTCGAGTGAAAGTGTGGATCAGAGAGAACGAGAGTGGAACTACTAATCTTAGTGTGAGGCATGTTGAGTTACGTTACATGGACAATGTGGTGGGAAATAAAAGCAACTCAATTTTCAGTTCAAAGAGGCGAGAACTAAGAGCTACCTGCAGTAAATGCACTTGTAAATTCGCAGTACAGTTGTGAATGAAGGATGAATCCTAGGGGTAATCATTACCCTTTGTTCTTAGTAGAGGAAAGGTCATGCTTGATCTTTAGTTATACATTTATGAGAACTGGAGTTATAAGAGAAGTTATGACTTTTATGCCTCCTTAAAGACAGAAAGCCTGTAAATACTAATGTTCCGTTGTATTCAGCACAGACTGCCAGGCACCAACACGTAATTAAAGAAACGAATCCATATTTGTGGTTGTAAGATTAGCACAATGCATTTCCTTTTCTAGTGGGCAAGATGGTACCTAATTAGTAATGAGTCTACATTCATTATTCTTTTCAAATTGTGTGTCCACCATTGAGCTATACCTCCAGCCCTCACTTACCGTCTGCCAGGAAGCTGCAATAGCTTGAGAGAGATGCCACAGTCACCTAATAACCAAAGTTCTCTTTTGGTTCTTGCTCAAAACAGAGCGGTTCTCTGTTGTTCCTTAGTCATTTGTTATAACATAAAGAATACAGGCTTTGAATTTGGCAAACTAACCCCATTCTCCCAAGCTAATTCCTTTGGAGGAAAGTTTCTTTTTCCTTTTCTAACAGTAGTATGTCTTACTTACCATCAATGGGCAATGATGCCTGGAATATAGTTGGAGCTCAAAAAGTACAGACTACATCAATACAACAAAGTAGGGATGCAAATAAGGGCAGAGAATTAGTTAAGACTTACATCCCAGGCATGCTAAACGCTTCCCTTGCATTATCTCATTTAATCTTATCCTCTAAGATGATGATAATGGGTCAGAGAGGGCGTAATTGATCATCTGACAGTTAGAAGCCTCTTCCCAAGTTGGTTATAAGGAGTCAGAGACCATCAGGATTAGATACCTGGAAAGATAAGTGCTCTTCTCCAGGGGTCTGTAATGGCTGACTCTTTCTCGGGTTTGCTGGGTGACCTTGTAAACCTTTCTTATTATCTCAGTAGCAGTGGCGGTCCAATCCCTGCTGACCTATTTCAACCTTGAGTTATGTTCCCTTCCGGTTCCTCCAGATTCGAATCTCAAGGCTGAAGAGCCCCTGCTCCCCGTTACAGCCAAGGGTCGGTGTTAGCTTAGCTTCAGCCCTGCTGTCTCCCTGCGCTCACCCGCCGCGGAGTCCCAAGACTCACCCACACCAGTCCGGGTCGCCTCGCAGGCAGAGCCCCAAGAGTGCGCAGGCGCGCAGCGCAGCTTCTCAGCATCGCTCAGGCCAAGGACAGGACGCGGTTATCTCCTCTCACCTAGAAAGAGCCGCATTACCACACACGCCGACACGCCGGCCCGGGACTATGACTGTGGAGGCGAGTGGAGGGCGGAGCCGAGCGCCGCTAGGGATGCTGGCGCCTCCCCGAACCCGGGCGGACCAACCCCTCACCGCCCGCTTTTGGTTCCGGGACAGTTTGCATCCGGCTTTACAGTCTCGGTAACCGCAGGCACCGACCCCTGCACACGCGCTGCGAGTCAGTTGACATCTTCAGTTCCTTGTCCCCAGGCAGTTAGCTCTTCACCCCGCGAAAGACTCAGAGTTTACAAGAAGTGAATAACCTTTGGGAACCGGTTGACGGTGTTGATAAATGGACTTCTGGGTGCACAGCATTTGCCCTTTTAAAATTGTCAGTCCACCAGGCGGCGGTGGTGCACACCTTTAATCACAGCACTCGGGAAGCCAAGGCAGGTGGATCTCTGAGTTCGAGGCCAGCTTAGTCTGCAGAGCGAGTTCCAGGATAGCCAGATACATAGAGAATCCCTGTCACAAACAAACAACCAAACAACAAAAAAGTCAGTTTCTTTCAATTGCCTCCTGTGTGTGTGTGTGTGTGTGTGTGTGTGTGTGTGTGTCCGTCTGTTCCCGCGTGTCTGTACTGAAAAGGATGTGTATCAACTTTTACTCTAGCACGATAGAGTAAACTGAACTGGCTAATGGGAACCTCTTGGTTTAAAGAATATGTAATTATCCACTGGTTTGTTGTTCATTTTTGTGCTGCCGATTACTAGACAAACAGAATAATCTCACAAAGGAACACAGAAATAAGGGATGCGCCACCAACACCCGGCGATTTGCTAGTTTTTAAATAATAATCATAACGAAAATCGAAGGGGTTGGTTACTTAAGACTTTAGCCGATTGAGTTCAGAGAAGGCTGCAGTCTTTTTATGTGAACAAAATTTTATCCAGTTGGGAGTATTCTAACATTTGGATAGTGGTGGCATAAGCCTTTAATTTCAGCACTTGGGAGGCAGAAGCAGGAGGATCTCTATGAGTTCTAGGCCAACCTGGTCTACAGAGTGAGTTCAGCCCAGCCAAGACTCCAGCACCACATGTACCTGTATGGTGCCATGCTTCCTGTCATGATGATAACGGACTCAATTTCTGAAACTGTAGATGAGACAACTCAATTAAATGCTTTCCTTTGAAGAGTTGCTGTGGTCAATAAGACAATACCCAAAGCTCTGAGGAAATCATCAGAAATTATAAACTTAAGAACAAGACAAAGCATCAGGTCTTGCCCTGAAAGCTAATACATTTTGAAAATGTCACTAAGGGCAGAACATTAACTGTCAGAAAGCCTTGCTGCTTCAGACATAAGAATTAGGTTTGAATTTTATACTGATGCATCAGATTTTTACCACAAAAATCCCCTAGATAAATTTACATTTTAAAATATCTTATGATGTTTTTAAAAATAATATTGATGAGCCGGGTATTGGTGGTACACGCCTGTAATCCCAGCACTCAGCAGGCTCTCTGTGAGTTCGAGGCCAGCCTGGTCTACAGAGTGAGTTCCAGGACAGCCTCCAAAACAATACAGAGAAACCCTGTCTCAAAAAACATATAAAACAAAACAAAACAAAACAAAAATTGATGACCATGAAAGTTTTCAGATTTGGAGTTCAGTGGGTGTTGTGGTCCTAAGGGCTCCCTCGGGGGAGGGGTGAGAAGGTGCAAGATTAACTATAGCACAGACCTTGGGAGTCAGGTGAAAGGACAACGGCCGACTCCTTATTTAGCAACAAATACAAACTTATTATATACTCTCCCAGCAACCAGGCGTTCTGATCCCTTGACGTTGTGTAGTCGCCCCTCATTGCCTGGGCAGGGTCAGGCCCGCTGACAGCAAGTGTCAAACTCATTTGGCTCATCTCTCAGCCCAGTAGGCCATAACTTCCTACAAATGGGGGCATGGGATTGTCATTATCAGTAAGAGATTTATTATGAGAATTACTAACATTATAGATAGACAGAAAGGTGTAGCTCAGAAGGGGCTCTGATGAGAGCTCAGGCCTTGGGAACAAAGTGGGGTCCTTTCCTATCAGGTCTCAGCAGAAGTTGAAAGTTTCCTGACAGAGAAGTGATTTAGCCCACAGCAGGGGTCTTCATGGTGGGGAGGGAGTGTGCCACTCTGAGGATGTAGGCAATGAGGAAGAGCTTCACACCCAGTTGAGTTGTATAATATATTGGCAGCCCTCTGATGTCCTGGAGTCTGTGGCCTGAGTCTGTAAATTGCCTTGGGGAAATGAGAATGGTGTGTGCCATTGTCCTGGAATTCAGGCACCTGGCAAGTCTGTTAGAAGGGACAGAAATTCACACACAGGTTCTCTGTAGCAGGATTGACATTTCCTTTACAGGGGCTATAAGAAAGAGTGGTGGAAAGTGGGTGAGGCTGAATTAGCTCCCAGTTCAAAACCAAACATATCATAAACAGATTTATTACCCAGTGTATAAGTGTATCTCACATATGTGATAGTCCCATCTAACTAGAGCTATGAAGCTGTTAAAGGGCTTTAGCCCAAACATAAATGTTAAAAGCCACACACAATTAAGAGGAACCACAGGCATTAAATTCCTGCCTTTTAAATTTAGCTATTTCCTATTTTACTAAAAGTAAATCAACTTTTGTTTTGTTTTAGACTTGGTCTCACTATGTAATTTTAACTGGCCTGGAACTATGTTGAATAGAATTGGTTTCCTTGAACTCACAGAGATCTGCCTGCCTCTGCTTGCCAGGTACTGGGATTAAGGACTATACCACCACACCTGGTATAATCATCATTTTAAAGAAAGTGTAATTGCTGTGAATATAAAGCACTAATATACCCATCAACCTTTATAAATAATATTTTGGTTATGATGAACATAACTGCTTATAAATATTTCTCATAAGGTTTACATTTTAAGCAATTTTATTAGTATGTGCTACATATATAATAATGTATTTTCAAGGGAATTTTCATACATGAATATAACACATTTCAATCATATTTACTACCTTACCTTCCATCTCTCCTCTCTTCTAGCTAACCTCTTCTCTTCTCAACCTGCCCTTTCTAATTTAATATCTTTTTAGATTTTAAGCATATTTTACTAATTTTTGATAATTTTATACAAGCAAACCATGTATTTGATCATATGCACCACATTCTTCTATTTTAAAAAAGCTTATGGAGTCTAATTTGTGCTGTCCATTGACTTGTGGGTATGGGGCCAACCACAGAAGCATAGCTGACCTCCAAGGACCATAACTCTAAAGAAAAGAGGCTCTCTTTCCTCTAGCTTGTATCATGTGGCAACTATGAAGGGACACTCACAACTATGATAACACTTATACACATATCTATACTCCAGACAAATTATGAATGCCATTAATAGATATACTCATTATATATTCATTAAAATATCTGAAATATTGAAAAAATGAACAAGAAGTTAGCAACATTTCATCATGTTGTCTCTGCCAAGAGTTATATAGAATTATGTTGCATATAGTACAAGAACATTTTCTGTTGCAAATAAAAAGATGGAGTTTAATGATCCTATGAAAAGAGACACTGGCCGGGCCTTGGTGGCGCATGCCTTTAATCCCAGCACTCGGGAGGCAGAAGCAGGTGGATTTCTGTGAGTTCATGGCCAGCCTGGTCTACAGAGTGAGTTCCAGAACAGCCTTCAAAACAATACAGAGAAACCCTGTCTCGAAAAATTAAAAAAAGAAAGAAAGAAAGACAGAGAGAAAGAAAAGAGACCCTGAATATAACATTGCATTTTTGTGGCTAGAACCAGATTTATCTTAATGATTTTACAGTGTACATAGATACAAAATTAAATACAAAAGCCAATCAAATAACATTATTTACATCAAAATGTGCTACATATTAGTAACTATGCCAATAGAGAAGTAGTCCATCTCAACATTGACAAAATCTTTTCACATTTCATATGGTCAAGAGCCCAGAAGTCAAGTAACATTATCTCTACATATGGACCAATCCTAAAACTAACATTTTAAGTTAATTTGTCTAGCAAAAATTTTTATAATTTTTCTGAGTATTTAACAAAAGCATTAACAATTTGATAATTAATGATGTTTCAGAATATTTGTTTACACTGTAAACATGTGTCTCTGCCAAAGGCACCTTCTGCTTGGTTTAATAAAGAGCTAAATGGCTAATAGCTAGGCAGGTGAGAATAGGCAGAACTTCTGGGCAGAAAGAGAGAAATTGGGAGGAGGAATCTAGGTGTGTAGATTACACCAGAGGGATGCCAGGAGACTATGAAGAAGTTGGACATACAGTATAGAGCAGAGATAACCCAGCCAAGAGGCAGAACACAGATTAATAGAAACAGGTTAATTTGAGTTATAAGAGCTAGTTGGGGACAAGCCTAAGCTAAAGTCAAGCTTTCATAATTAATAGTAAGTCTCTGTGTTGCTATTTGGTAGCTGGTGATCTAAATATAGTCTGACAAGAAAGCTTGCTGCCAAACACAGCATGTAAATCCACATAGGGCTTGAAAAAGCTGAAAAAAAAACTCCCAAGTAATCTGAGTCCTTGTGGCACGTAGAGGCATGGTTCTTTAAATTGACTTAAATTGGGTTTATGAGTGTGGGGGAAGTGGTCAGCATGCGACTCAGTGGCAGGAGACTAGGTAGAAATGTCTACTGGAGCTTGGGTGGATAGACTGGCTCCAGGCTGGGCCCACAGGCATGAGGTTCCTCTTTAACCTACCTGAAGGAGGGGGAGTCAGATGCCAGGCCGTGTGGCTAAGAAGAGCCACACAGAGGAGAGCCTAGAAACCACTTAGCACTTTAAGGTTTGGCTCACGTGGTCAAAGAAAGCTGTGGATGAGCAAGAAATCAGGCCCAGACTGAGAAAACATCTAAACAGATATACTATACTTAAAAATGTGATTAGATACTAAAGAAAGAAAAGAAAAATGGGTATATATGGTCATAGAAAAATAGC
The DNA here is from genome assembly GCF_017639785.1 of Mesocricetus auratus. Taxonomy (NCBI): domain Eukaryota; kingdom Metazoa; phylum Chordata; class Mammalia; order Rodentia; family Cricetidae; genus Mesocricetus; species Mesocricetus auratus. The sequence goes on along the minus strand of NW_024434219.1, from coordinate 8,275 downwards.
ATAAAAATAATGAATTCTTGCTGGGAGGTGGTAGCACACACCTTTAGTCCCAGCACTTGGGAGACAGAGGCAGGTGGATCTCTGTGAGTTGGAGACCAGCCTCGTTTCCAAGAGCTAATACCAGAACAGACCCCAAAGCCACAGAGAAACCCTGCCTCGAACCCCCCCAAATAATGAAGTCTTTAAAAAGAAAGTAAAATAATATGAAAGGAAAAAGCAACATAAAGATGAAAAATACATAGGTGTCTGGATCCTATGTGGTGCTTTGTTGACGTTGAAATTTTAAAATGCTAATAAACAAAAAACAATAGTTGTTAAGAGGCATCAGATTATGGAAACTGCTACATTCAACCAACCTACATATCTCAAGAATGTCTTAACTTCAGAACGGAAGTCAGAAAATCTGTTGCACTGGGTGAGAGCTTTTGCTTTTGTTTCCAGAAGGAACAAAACAGCTATTGATTTCTCCAAAATTAGTAGAGACCAGATTTGATTGGTGGAGATATTCTGAAAATCTTGGCTACAGACATAAAAAAAGAAAAACTACATATGTGCTGATCCCTTGACATCGGAAGTGCTGGATGAGACTGAATGAGGCATGATAAATCTATTTGGTTGCAGAATGCTCATGCTTTAGTATTACATGCCATCTTTTCATATGGCATGGATAGAAGTCTTGTTATATAATCCAAAAAGACTTATAAAGATGTCTTTTACCTGCTCATAGAACAAAAATCATCTTTAGTTGACTTGTGCACACTGCACATTTCATTGTGTTAACATATATGTTACCTTTAAAAGTTTGTGTGCTTTCAGAAAAAAAGGACCAGACATCAATGACAACAAGTAGCCCAGGTTATGCATCCTCTCAGAGTTCCTCTGTTGCAGTTTACTCAAAATTCTGCATCCAGAACAACTTCAAAGCTTCTAGCTGAGATGGTCCAGCCTTATAACCTACTCCAGCCAGGATTTCAGATAAGCTCTACACTTTGCTATTATGCAAAGACTGGGCAATGAATGATACAGCTAGCTCTCCCAGGACTTGATCATTATCTCAGTTTTTTTCAGGGTTCCCTAAAGATGCTATAACCCCCATACAACAGTAAGTAATTTTAAGAACATGAACATGATGTACACATTCCCAGAAGGTGGGGTGGATGATTTTTGGTCATTTGGTGGGTTATTGATGTTTGCTTGCATATATGTTGTTTAAGGGGTTGGTTGCAAATTGTTACTGATCATGGTAAGGGAGGAAACTAAGCAAGGGAGGTTGGATTCAAGGATCTCTTTCTGAAAATAAAAAGGGAAGATATGGGGATGATAGGATAAAAGGGTAGATTATTGAATCTACTTTTAGACTGAAAAAACAACTACTAGTCTCAAATAGCTTACACTGGTATGGATTTTTGTATATTGATACAAATTTAAGGTTATTTTTTGCTATCACATATTGTGTACATGCTTCTACTCTCGTTTAAGGTATTGTACCTATGCAGTTAATATTGAAATGTAATGTAAAGTTCTGGTCCTTAAAGGCTACTTTTACAAACTGTTTAAAATAATTAGGAAATATATGTTAGTAATTAGTTATCTATAGCAATCAAACTTGTAGTCATATAGGTATGTTTTCAAGATCAATCAGAGACATACTTTAAATAGAAGGATGGTCTTCAAACACTTTAGAGACCTACAGACTATGGTATTTAATATATTTTAATAACATGAGGCTTTTCATGACAGTGAGACACACCTACTTCTAGTAGCACCAATTTACTTCAAAAAAGAATGGTGGACATCGAGGAACCTCCATACAGAATTGCTTTCATTGTGGTAAAGCAAGCCATTTGTGCAAGAATTGTCCTTGTCCCGACTGCTGACAGTATGCTGTCCAAATTGGATGAGCAGGACACACAGGAAAGTGACTGCTGACCTTTGACAAGACAAGGTAGGAAAGTCCTTAAAAATTCCTGCTGTACATAAAAATCTGTCAGATATTCTAGGCCTATAGGCTGAAGATGGATGCCCCAACACTGCAGAGGTACCTTGGTTGATTGCTCAGGATGCCAGTTGTCTCTGTTTTTTCTATAATTTTTGGAAGTTGTTTACTCTGCACTTCCTGTTTACTCTGCTAATATTTTATCCTTTGGGGTCTCTGATTGGGCCTTACGACTAGATAGTTATGACATTTTCTTTGTTACCAATTTTTAAAAAAGCTTGCATAAGAGATGTAACATTTATAAAAGTTGAGAGACATAAAAGCTTAAGTTTTTTATCTAAAAAATGTTTTAAGGACTAAGAAGATATTTTTAGGATGATAATACAAGATAAAAATGGTTTAGGTATAAAATGTTAGACTCATCAAGATAGGATAGATAATATAGTATTTTCTCTAAATATGCAAAATACATTTGGAGCTGCTCTGTGAGAAATATTTTTCTGCAGTCAACCACTGATTGGCTTAATTCAGATTCTCAATTTGAACTTTGTGCTGAATGGTCTTCAGGTCTCTATCCTGCAACATGCTGGAGGTAGTTTGAAGATTAAACTGGATCCAAAGTGAAGAACTAGGATTTGTTTTCTCTTCACCCTGCCAGACACAATAATAGACACATTTCAGACCTTTAGTTTCTTTTCTCCTCTGTACCCTCCTCTAAGTGGCTGAATACGTGGGTCTCCCTGAAATTATCCATATTTTAATATAAGCTCCAGAGAGGACAATCTAGGCTCCTAGTGATCCTTACAACACTCTGTGTTTTTCTCTATTGAAACTTACAGCAATAGGTAATGTGAATGGACATTTTTCTGTCCTGCCTGCCAGTTCCCAAATAATCATTCATAGGCTTAATATCAATTACAATTGATATTACTGACTAGCTCTCACAATTAACCTATTTAGTTTATATATTACCACCATACTCATGGCTTGTTACCTCACATCTTGTTTCTCTGACTCTGCCTTTTTTGTCTCCATAACTCTGTTTGGATTTTCTACCTGGTTCTATTCTGCCTGGCCATTGGTCAATCAATAAAAGCAACACATATTTGCAGCATACATAAGGACACCCCACATTAAGGTGACTAGTTTTTGGCTATTATACACAACTTTTGAAGAGTTTGGAAGATTTTTATACACTCTTATTTCAAAAAGTGTATTGTGCTTATTGTTAATTTTCCATAAATTATGCGATCATGTAATCTCTATATAGTACTATTTACTCTTGAGATACTGTTACGACGCTTTCTGCCACAAACACTATCAGGGAAGAGGCATTTCCTTACCTTTTCAGGGGTCTCAGTATTCACAGCAGGGAGGACTGGTGATAGAGCTCCCATATATTGTACATGAAACAGAGTCATCATGAGCCGCTGAAAGTGACTTTCTTATTTCTGCCCTTTATTCTATCCAGACCCACCTTTCCTTGTAGCGAGCTGTTGTTCGCATTTACAGGGTTACAGTACTTCACAACAATCGAAGTGAAGGGCTAAGGATGTAAATGAAGACAAAGACAGCGGCTCATTCTTACAAGGAGAATGGCGTTTATTTTAACAAGGGTGGAAACCACCATGGTCAGAAGCCTATGTTCCCAGGACCCTCTGACAAAGGGTGGGCCAAAACCAGGAATTAGCATTTAGATAATAAGGATGGACAGAAAACAGGAACTTGCATGCAGGCCTTACTGGGAGGAGGGGACTAGAAGTGTTTTGCTAGAAGCTCCTAGTCTCAAGCTGGTCAACAGACCCCCAGGGGGGAAGGATGCAACATTCCCTGGCACCCCATTTCCAGCGGTGGTCCTTCCCCACTTCTCATAATCCTTCTTGGAAACTATCTCTCATATTCTCGTAAAGGGTGTAGTTCATGAATATCCTAAATGCTTCTCAATTCAATTACTTTGACAAGATTCAACTTCTCAATACCTTATAGTTTGTATTCTCCACTGGTGACTTTGCTCTTCTTCTAACTTAGAATAGCCATGCTTACTCTGCTGGTCCTTCAAAGTGAGAAATTATTCTGGCATTCAAGGGGTTCAGACAACTGTACATAACATCCTGTCACATACTGAGAAACAACATAAAGTGTACCTGTGGGCTCATATCTTTCAAATACAGATAAATAGTTTTGTTTGTGGAATTGCGGATCTGGTCTTTTGGGCTGATGTGCCCACATAAAGTGGGTCTTTAATGTGCTAAGCAGTCTCCTGACAACTGTGAGCATTTACCAGTGTGTGCGCAGGCACATCAGAGGCAACTGTAGATTCTTGCAGTCGTTAATTGCCCCTTTGTGTGTCCTTGAGTATAACTCTGATGTCTGAGTCACTAAATCCAGATTGTCTAACACATACTTTATTTTCATTTTTGAAGCCATTGCTTCGATTTCTTTGAAAGTGCTATTTTTTTGGGAGAGGGTTGAGACAAGGTTTCTCTGTGGCTTTGGAGGCTGTCCTGGAACTAGCTCTTGTAGACCAGGCTGGTCTCAAACTCACAGAGATCCACCTGCCTCTGCTTCCTGAGTGCTGGGATTAAAGGCATGTGCCACCATCGCCCGGCCTATAGGAAATGCTATTATAATATTAGTGTCTAGATACAAAGGAAAGCCACAGAATTTGTTGACCATTTTGATTAATATATTCTCTCCAAACTTGACTTGAACAGGATAAGGCAAGAGAACATAAATTAATTTTCTAATTCTGCTATGGTTAAAAAAAATAATGCTTTTTCATGATGCAATCATGTATAGGACAAAAAAGTCAGAAATCCAGAAGGGCTCTCATGGAGCCATCAGCAGTGTACTGGAGACTGTAGCCTTTTTTTTTCAGCCTATAGTTGGTTCAAAATGCCTGGTTTGGGCTCCCAGGCCAGACTCATGAAAATCTCTTCTGTCGTCATTCTTACTCTGCTTCTTTGCAATTTCTTCTCCATTTATAAGTACTCATGTGATGCAATTATCCACCCAGATAATACAAGATAACCTTGTCTCAACACCTTAGCACTCCAGAAATAGAGATAGGAAGGCTAAGAGTTCAAGGCTACCCTGAACTTCAGAGTGAGTCAGAGGGAAGCATGGATTACAGGAAAACCCCCCTTAAATTAATAAATAAGTAAGCAAAAAGGAAAATAAATAGAAAAAATTAAGATATAAAAATAAAGAAATGAAAAGTATCATTAAGCTCTGTGTCTAATTCCAGCCCTTAGACATATACAATAAGTTCAGATATCAGAGATTACATTGTCTCTGGGATCCATGGTCCTTTTTAAGACAAGGTAATTTGGAGTTAATTATCTATTTTCCATTTACTTCTATTTCCTACTCCAAAACAGTAATTATTTATAATTTCTAAAGGATTACATAGATGCTTAGAAATTGTTGCTTGTAGAAAGAGGGGCACATTTCCCCCTCTCTGGATCACTCCCTTTCTGTCTCTCATTGGGAAAGAATAGGCCAGCAAAGGCCAGCCTGGTCTACAAAGAACACATAGAAACCTTGTCTAGAAAAACAAAAAACAAAAACAAAAGACCACCCAATAACAACAACAAAAATCCCAGAACAGGCTTCTCAGAGATAACAACCACAAATGAAAAATAAAATATAGTAAGATAAAGCAAAAACATCATATTGAATTCGGACAAGGCAACCAAGCAGGAGGAAAAGAGCCCAAGAGCAGGCAGAAGAATCAGAGGCACACTTGTTCTCACACTCAGGAATTCCATAAAATACTATTATTGCTTTTGTTCTTTTGTTTTTCAATTTGTTCGTGTGGAGGATTACATGTATTGATTTTCATATATTGAACCATCCCTGAATCATTGGGATGAAGCTTACATGAGCATGGTGGATGACCTTTTGGTGTGTTCTTGGATTTGGGTTGTGAGCATTTTATTGGGTATGTTGCATTTATGTTTTTTTTAAAAGGGATAGTGGACAGTTTATTCTGGAACCATTTTGAGTGACCCTAGCTCCATGTTCCAATGTAAAAGCACTTTCAGGAAGTTTTAAATTTTTATATAACAAAAATAAAAAGGTCACAAACCAAGGCAAGTTTTAAATACATTGGTGAGGAAATTAAAAATATAGGTAGAACAACATATGGGAAACTTTTCCATAAGCCCAGATGCTATCTGATGACCATCTTAACTTTAGGGTTGGTGGAAGTTGGTAATCTGCCACATAAATCGACTCCAAATGGTTTCTATCTATTTAGTCACTATTAAGTTCAAAATGAGTGCCCCAAAATGGCAGTGATGGTGACAATGTTCTTTTTTTTGTGACAATGTTCTAAATGGAAGGACTCTGACCTGGTAAACAGAAGGATTGTTATTGAGTAAACAGAAGTCGAAATTCAGCATTCCTCAGGTATCTAGTAAGCTGGATTTCTGTTCACCATGACCTCCCTTAATCTGCCCCAGAAGTCAACTACCTAGGCAATGGCATCTAGATCCCAATCAACCTGAACAGTCTGTATCAGCTCAAAGATGTCCACTCTGCTAACTGTTACATAAAATCCACTTGCTTTTCCTCTCTAGTCTTTGCTTCTCTCTGCCCAAGGAGAGGTAGCTTTGGCTGTTTGACCTCAATAAACCTTTTTTCTACCCATGGTGTGTTCCAGTTCAGTGGATTTACTGCACCCTTGCTTAGAATCATGAGATGTTAGTTTCAACACAGGTGGGCAAGAGAAATGACTGTCCAGAGGGCTAGAACTAGCTCAATATAAGGGAATTAGCCTCTGGATCCACAACATTCCAATATGTCTACAGTACTGAAATTCTGCAGTCACAGCTGCTTTTTAGTAGTTTTCATTCACAAAATGTTAGTCAATGATTTTTAGATCTTCTATAGCACAAACATTTAAAGCTATACATAATCACAATAGCCAAATTTATAAATCTACATGCAGGTTTAATTGGGCACGCAAAATAAAAATAGTATTTTAGCACATAATTATAATGAATTTAATAAAAATTGAAGTGTCAGTAACTTGTTAAAAATTTTTGATACAAGCAGCATATGAAAACAATTATAGGCACACATAACAAAATTACGCTAAATCTAAGTAATTTGATTCTTACAAAAGGTAAATATCTCTACATCTTTAAGATATGAGAGAGGTATAGTAACATAAAAGATTAAAAGATGGGTTGCTTTTGATATACTGTATCCTGATTTTGGTTTTCCCTCCTATCCTTCCCAGTTTCTCCCCTCCCTTCCATATGCATCTGTCTCCCATTAGAAAATAAACAAGTATCTAGGTATCTAAGATAATAGTAAAATAAAATATAATAAAATAAAACAAAAACTAATAATTAGAATAAGACAAAATAAAGCATAAATAAAGGAGCCCCCAAAGGCACATGAAACATAGTGATGCAGAGTCTCACTTGTTTGCAGTCAGGAATTTCAGAAAAACGGTAACTGGAAAACACAATATGTGTGCAAAGGACCTGTAAGGTAAAAAGAGAGAAAAAACACATATATAAATAAAATAGCATAAAAATTAAGGTAAGATAATGTTTATTTTTAAAAAAAGCCCTGACATGACATTATGAGACACGGAACCTCCAAAGATGCCTTTGAATTCATTTTCTTCTGGCCATCTACTGCTGTGCATGCAGCCTACCCTTAAGAGTAGTTTGTTTCCTCAGTGAAATTCCCTTGAGAAAAAGCTAAATATTCATTTGCAAGTGTGTATCGGTGGAGATAATTTCTGGGTTAGCAATGTGTCCATTTCTTTCAGCAGTAGGACTCCATCAAGTGCAAACCAGTGTAGGCCCCATGCAGGCTGCCCCAGTCTCTGAGAGTTCATATGTACATTAATCATGTTGATTTAGAGAGCAGTGTTTCTTTATATATATATATATATATTTTTTATTTTCCAGTTTAAATTTAGATAAGAAACAAAGTTGCTTCACAAGTCAGTTCCAGGTCCCTCTCCCATTCCCTCCCCTCCTCCCGTGCCCTCCCCTCAACCCCCCCCCGTTATCCCCTCATTCCCCCAGGGAGGGTGAGGCCCTCCATGGGGGTGTCCATAGTCTGTCATTTCATATAGGGCAGGGCCTAGACCCTTCCCCAAGAGTTCAGGGTGAGAGTGCACCTCACGTTGTTCTATGGGAGTCCAAAGTCCCTGTGTATACTTGGGATGGGTACTGATCTGCTGCCCAAGGCTCAATAGATTCCCTAGGCCTCCTCACTGACACCCAGATTCAGGGGGTCTTGATCAGTCCCATGCTGGATTCCCAGGCTGATGCCTGGGTGCATTTATGTTTATATGGGAAATTGGTGTGT
>NW_024434218.1:0-3442 GCF_017639785.1 Mesocricetus auratus | reverse complement strand
GTTATGCACTTTTATTAACTACATTCATCCTTTGGCAATTTCTTATAGTCATTTAGTGCACCCTGAATACTCTCAACCCACACTTTATCCCGTTTCTACCCCTATCAACTACCCACTCCTGCCTATAAGTACATATACTTGGATTCATTATTTTTTCTTTAGTGACACACAGAGTTTAACCAAGGTGGTCTGTTTGGCTGTGGGTTTTGAACTATGCTGTGGGCCTGGTGGAATCAGATTATGTAGCCCTGCTCTTTCTCCACATTCTCACCAGCATTTGTGGTCCTTTGTAATTTTGATGGTGGCCATCCTTGTTATTGGGAGGTAGAATCTTAAGTAGCTTTAATTTGCGTTGGTCTGGTACTAGTCTTTTCTATGTTTTCCTTTGCAAACTCTGTTTAGTTTTCTATGTAGCCCATTTTAAGTGGGTGGTTTTTATTTTCTTGAGGTCTAGTATTTTATTTTTCTTTGGTTCACTAATCCTCTGTCAGAAGTACACCTGACAAAGATTTTTCTCCTTTATTATGAGTAGCCTCTTTACTCAGTTGATGGATTCTTTTGTGTACAGAAGATTCTTAACTTCATGAAATCTCATTTGTCAAACTTTGTTCTTACCTTCTGTGCTCCTGAATCCCCCCTTTTCAGGAAGTCCTTTCCTGTGCACACGGGTTGAAGTGCACTCTACACACTTTCGTATAACAATTTCAAAGCATCATCTTATGCTGAAGTCCTTGATCCATCTGGCCTGGAGCTTCATGCAATGTGAGAGATAAGGAACAAGATTCAGGCTTTTACATGCAGCCATCGAGTTTTTCGAGCACCATTTGTTGAAAATGCTGTCCTTCCTTCAATGTGTGTTTTGGTCTCTTTGTCAAAAATCAGATGACCATGGGGGTTATATTTGAGTCCTCATTCTATTCCACAGGCCAATGTATCTGTTTTTATGCAAGTGCCAGGCTAGTTTGATTGAGATGACTCTGTAGAGTAACTTGAAAATCGATTATGGTGACTCCTCCCACATTATCTCTATCATTCAATATTGCTTTGTTTTTCTTAGTCTTCTGTGCTCCCTTTTAACGTTGCTGTTTATATTTCTGTGAATTGTCCCAGAATTGTGATTGGGATTGTTTTATATTGTGGATCCCTCCTTTTGGTAGAAGACTACTTTTCACAAGATCAATTCTTCCAATCCAAGAGTGTAGCAAGTCTTTCCAACTTCTAGTATTTTTATTAACTTCATCCTTCAGTGTTAGGAACTTTTCACTGTAACGATTATTTCACACCTTTGCTGAGGTTTATTTCCTAATATTTTACTTTAATTTTGTGCCTATTGGGAATGGGATTGTTTTCTTGGCTTATTTTTTTTCAGGATGTTTGCCATTGGTATATAAGAAGGCTACCAATTTTGTGTTTTAATTTTGTGTCCTTCCACTTTCCTGGAGGATTTTATCAGCTTAAAGAGGTTTTGGTGGATTCCTCAAAGTCTCTCTGGTATAGAGTTCATTTTTCTCAGTTCATGTGTACATTTTAGGTTTCTTCCTTTTCTTTTTTTTCTTTTTTTGGTTTTTATGAGGCAGGGTTTCTCTGTATTGTTTTGGAGGCTGTCGGTCCAGCACAGCCTTGAATTCACAGAGATTCGCCTGCCTCTGCCTCCTGAGTGCTGGGATTAAAGGTGTGTGCCACCACCGCCCGGCTGCTTTCTTCCTTTTCTGACACTGAGACATCGTGAGCCTATGGCGGTGTCATAATACATTGCTATCTTAGTTAGTGTTCTATCACTGGGATGAAACACCATGACCAGAAGCAACTTGGGGAACAAAGTGTTTTTTCCAGCTTACATGTCCTGACCTCAGGCCTTTATGAAGGAGTTAGGGCAGGAACCTGGGCAAAGGAGCTAATGCAGCCCCATGAAGGAGTGCTACTTACCTACCTGCTCCTCAGGGCTTGCTCAGCCTGCTTTCTTATGGCACCTTGAACCACAAGCCCAGGGTTGACATCACTCCCTATGAGTTGGGCTTTCTCATATCAACCTCAATCAAGAAAATATACCACCAGGTTGTTCACAGGCTAATCTGGTGGGGGCCATTCTTCTCAAACAATATCCCCTCTTCAAACATGACTCTAGCTTGTATCAATTTGACATAAAATAAGACAATTGTTATCTCTGTTTTTTTTGGGGGTGTCCTTTGTTGCATGTTTCTGCGTTTTAAAAAACACATTGTAATTAAAATATAGTTACATCACTTCTTCCTTCCATTTCTTTCCCACAGCTTCTCCTATGCCTCCTTCCTCCAACCCTTCCATGGCTACATTTGTTTCAGTTCATGATGTCTTATGTGGTTCACTCTCCTGAGTTATCTTTTACTTGGTTTCTGTTCTGTGGGAGAGGCTAACTCCAGTAACATATAACAGCGGGGTTGATAGCAGTTCCGGTGTTCACACTAGAAAGCAGCGTGCCTCTACAAGGTCCACAAGCGTTGTGGACATAGGACATTGCAGCTTCCGTTTTTTCTTCTTTTTTTAATGTTATAAGGCCAAATGCATCAATTTTGAGTAATGCGGTAGAGAGGAGGAACACAAGATTGAAAAATAAGAAGGAAACTGTGTAGAGTGAAGGTAAGATGCAGTAGAAAAATGTTTTATATTAGAGGTTGAGAGAAAGAAACAAGAGAAAAAGATTTCTACAGTGAAATACAGGAGCTTAAGAGACGGCTCAGCAGTCAAGAACACTGGCTGAACTTCCAGAAGACTTGGGTTCAACCCCCAACACCCATATCACAGGCAGCAACTGTCTAAAATTCAGTTCTAGGGGGATATGATGACCTCTTCTAGTCCCTCTGGGCACTGTGTGCACAAAACATACATGAAACAATATAAAATCACAAAAACAAGTACAATGGGTTACAGACTTTGTTATTTAAAAAGACTGACATTTTTGGCCACAGAAAAAGTACAATCAGTAAACTCACAAGCACTTCCATACGCCCTAGGAAATGGCACTTCAAAAGTGCAGCAACCATTTGAGAATACTAAATTATTTAAAACAAAATTGTATGATAATTTTGTGGCAATTATGATATGACTCATTTCACAGGAATTTTAATAGCTTTCAGCCAGCCTTTCTTTCAAAAGTAAGTCATGATAGCATGTGGACTCTACCATCTCTGATCATATCAGCTAATAGTTCCCAAGAAGTAATGACAACACACCAGAGAAACTGTTTTCATTCTATTTTTTCTTATCTTAAAGTAGATTTTCTGATTTACTTTGGGCACTGCAATATATATATATATATCAAAACTTTCCTGGCTTGTATAAAAAGCAAGAAAGGCAAAAGTTTTGTTTTGTTTTAAATTTTCTCAGATTTACCTTTTTTCCCTTTGGTTATTAGAGACATGGTTTCTCTGTATTGTTTTGGAGGCTGTCCTGGAACTTGCTCTGT
>NW_024434217.1:0-2533 GCF_017639785.1 Mesocricetus auratus | reverse complement strand
ATTTCAAGAAGCGACGTAGATAGATTCTCACACTGTGTTGTATCATTAGTATTGAAGAACTTAGATATACAGATTCTCACACAATGTTGTATAGTTAGTTTTCAAGAAGTTATGCATTCAGTTTAGAATTCAATATTGTTTCATTAGATTTCAAGTGGTTACGCTTATAGATTATCACAAAGTGTTGTATCGTTAGTTTGCAATATGTTACACGTGTAGATTTTCAGACAACGTTATATCATTAGTTTCAAGCAGTTTCACATACAGATTCTCACACTGTGTTGTATTGTTTGTTTTCCAAAAATGAATAACAGAGTTATTTCATTAGTTTTCAAGGAGATATGAATTCAGTTTAGAACTCAATGTTGTATCGTTAGATTTCAAGAAGTTACATACATAGATACTCAAACAGTGCTGTATCGTTAGTTTTCAAAAAGATACGAATATATATCCTCCACAGTGTTGTCTCGTTAGTTTTCAAGATGTTACTCACGTAGCTTGCTACAAAGTGTTGCTTCCTTTGTTTTCAATAAGTTATGCATATAGCTGTGCAGGCAGCTTTGTATCATTAGTTTTCAAGTATTACGAATGTAGATTCAAATACTGTTTTGTATTTTTAGTTGTCAAGAAGTTACACATGTAGTTACTCACACAGTGTTTTATTGTTAGTTTTCAAGAAGTTATGCTTATAGATTCTCACACAGTGTTGTATCATTACTTTTCAATAAGATACACGTGTAGATTCTCAGACAGTGTTGTATCCTTAGTTTTCAAGTAGTTACTCATGTAGTATCTCACACAGATTTGTATCATTAGTTTTCATGTAGTTAAACATGTAGGTTCTCATAAATTGTTGTATCGTTAGATTTCAATAAGTTATAGGTGTAGATTCTCAGACAGTATTGTATCATTAAGTTTCAAAAAGTTACACGTGTAGATACTCACTTAGTGATGTATCGTTAATTTTCAATAATGTTACACATGAAGATTCCCAGACAGTGTTGTATCATAATTTTCCAGAAGCTATTAATGTAGTTTCTCACACAGAGTTTTTTCGTTATTTTTCAATAAGTTATGCACATAGATACTTACTCACTGTTGTATCGTTTTTTAAAGAAGTTTCACATGTAGATTCTCTCACAGTGTTGTATCGTTAGTTTTCAACATGTTATGCATGTTTCTCAAAGAGTGTTGTGTCGTTAATTTTTATAAGTTACACGCGGAGATTCTCACACTGTGTTGTATTGTTAGTTTTCAAGAACTAACTTATATAAATTCTAACTCAGTGTTGTATGGTTACATTTCAGGAAGTTACATATATAGATTCTCACACAATGTTGTATCGTTTGTTTTCAAGATGTTACTCACCTAGGTTCCCACAAATGGTTGTTTCCTTTGTTTTCAATAAGTTACACGTATAAATGCGCAGGCAGGTTTGTATCGATAGTTTTCAATAATTTACGCATATATTTTCTCACATGGTGTTGCATCATTAGTTTCCAAGTAGTTACACATGCAGTTTCTCACACAGTGTCATATCGTTAGTTTTCAATAGGTTACACTTGTAGATTCTGACACAGTGTTGTTTCATTAGTTTTCAATAAGTTACATGTGTAGATTCTCACACAGTGTTGTATCATTAGTTTTCAAGCAGTTACAAATATAGATTCTCAGACAGTGTTGTATCATTAGCTTTCAAGAAATTATGCATGAAGTTTCTCACACACTGTTGTATTGTCTGTTTGCAAGTACTTACGTGTGAAGATTCACACAGTGTTATACCGTTAGTTTTAAAGCATTTTTGCATGTATTTACTCACAAAGAATTATTTCATTAGTTTTCAAGAAGTTATGCTTTTAGATACTCAGACAGTGTTTATAGTTAGTTTTCAAGAAATAACCCATGAAGTTTCTTACACAGTGTGGTATTGTTTTTTCAAGAAGTTTTGCATGTGGTTTCTCACACAGTCTTGTATTGCTATTTTTCAAGTAGTTTCACTTATAGATTCTCACACAGTGTTGTATCGTTAGTTTTCAAGAAATTACGCATGTAGTTTCTCACACAGTGTTGTGTTGATAGTTTCCAAAGTTAAACGGGTAGATTCTTAAACAGTGTTGTATCGTTAGTTTTCAACAAGTTACACTTGTAGATACTTCACAGTGTTGTATCTTTAGTTTTCAATAAATAACACCTGTAGATTCTCACACAGATTTGTGTCGTTAGTTTTCAATAAGCTACACGTGTAGAATCTCACACAGCGTTGTATCATTAGTTTTCAAGAAGCTATGCATGTAGATTCTCACAGTGTTGTATCGCTAATTTTCAAGTAGTTACACTTATAGATTCTCACACAGTTTTGTATCGTTAGTTTTTAAGAAATTACCGATGTTATTTCTCACACAGTGTTTTATTGATATTTTCCAAGAAGTTAAACGGGTAGATTCTCAAACAGCGTTTTACATTACTTTTCAATAAATTACACCTGTAGATTCTCACAGCTTTGTATTGCTAGTTTTCAATAAGGGACACATGT
>NW_024434216.1:0-2112 GCF_017639785.1 Mesocricetus auratus | reverse complement strand
ATACTCATTACCCAATGTCCAAGCTAAACAAAACCTTCTCCAGGGGCCACCCCATCTTCAGCCCAGGGATTGCTATATTTCCTTTTGAACCTTTTCTTTTTTGACAGTTTAAACATAGGCAGGATTATGTCCTGTGAGAATAAAACGAGCCCCAATGTCACAATGCATAATTGTAATGTAACATTGCATTATACTGATGTCACGATGCATAACTGTGATGTCACAGTGCAGTATAGAGATGTCACAATGTTGAATTGTGATGTCATCATGCACTATATTGTATAATTGTGATGTCATAGAGCACTACAATGATGTCACAGTGTATATTTATGATGTCATAGTGCACTATGGTGATGTCACACTGTGTAATTTTCAAGTCACAGTGCACTATAGTGATGTCACAGTGTATAATTGTGATGTAATAGTGCACTATAGTGATGTCACAATGTATAATTGTGATGTCACAGGGCAGCATAGTGATGTCACAGTGTATATTTGTGATGTCATATTACATAATAGTGGTGTCACAATGTATAATAGTGATGTCACAGTACACTATAGTGATGCCACAGTGGATAATTATGATGCCATAGTGCAGTATAGTGATGTCACAGTGTATAATTTTTATAATGCAGTATAGTTATGTCACGATGTATAATTGTGATGTCATAGTGCACTATAGTGAGGTCACAATCTATATTTATGATGTCATAGTGCAGTATAGTGATGTCATGATATATAATTGTGATGTCACTGGGCAGAATAGTGATGTCACAATGTTTAATTGTGATGTCATGGTGCACTACAGTGTATAATTGTGATGTCACTAGGGCAGTATAGTGATGTCACAGTGTATATTTGTGATGTCATAGTGCACTACAGTGATGTCACAATGTATACTTATGATGTAACAGTGAACTATAGTTTTGTAACAGTGCAGGGTAGTGATGTCACAGTGTATAATTGTGAAAACACAGAGCAGTTTAGTGATGTAACGATGTATATTTGTGATGTCATAGTGTAGCATAGAGACGTCACAGTGTATAATTGTTATGCCACTGTGCATTATACTGATGTCACAATGTATATTTTTGACGTCATAGTGGAGTATAGTGATGTCACACTGTGTAATTTTCATGTCACAGTGCACTATACTGATGTCACAGTGTATAATTGTGATGTCATAGTGCACTATAGTGATGTCACAACGTATAATTGTAATAGAGCAGTATAGTGATGTCACGATGTATAATCGTGATGTCATAGAACACTATAGTGATGTCACAGTGTGTAATTGTGATATTGTATTGTAATATAGTGATATCATGGTGTATAATTGTGATGTCATAGTACACTATAGTGATGTCACCATGTATAATTGGGAAGTTACAGTGCAGCATAGTGATATCACAATGTCAAATTGTGATGACACATTGCACTTTAGTGATGTCACAGTGTATAATTGTGATGTCATAGTACAGTATAGTCATGACACAGTGGATAATTGTGATGTCACAGTGCACTATAGTGATGTCACAATGTATAACTGTGATGTCATAGTGCAGCATAGTCATGTCATGATAAATAATTGTGATGTCATAATGCATTATGGTGATGTCACAATGTATGATTGTGATGTCAGAGTGCACTTTAGTGATGTCACAGTGTATAATTGTGTTTCATAGTGCACTGTAGTGTATAATTGTGATGACATAGTGCAATATAGTGATATCACAGTGTATAATTTTGATGTCATATTCCATTATAGTGATGTCACAGTGTAAAATTGTGATGTCATATTGTATTATGTGAGGAGCCGCCTCGCTATCGCTATTGCCGTTAGAAGATGGCGCTGACATCCACTGTCAGTTAGAGTTAACTGTCGCTGTCAGTTGGAGTTAACTGTCGCTGTCAGTTGGAGTTAACCGTTTAAACTGTGCCTCTCCCGTGACGTCATCTGGGGTGATGTGCAAACCACCAATCCCGGCTCTACACATCTCACTCGGAGCTCCTAGGCTTATATAAGGGGCTGGGTTTCTTAGCTTGGGGTCTCCCTCTAAGAAGCTGATCATCTATCTCTCAAGATGCATTAAAGCTTTACTGCAGAAGGAT
>NW_024434215.1:0-3647 GCF_017639785.1 Mesocricetus auratus | reverse complement strand
TCCTACTATGACTTCTTACATAACCAAGTCCTAAACATAACACCAGTGAGAACCCATAGATCCAGGAGCCTGAAGCACAGGTCCAGTGCAACAAGAATAAGGCAAAGGAGTTCTTATGCTCTGCTCACCTTCTCCTTATAAAGTTGTGGATCTCAGCCCCAGGGACAATACCACCGACAGTGGGATAGTTTACTTCCTCAGTTAACCCTGTCAAGAAAATGCCCTACTGCCATGATCCAGACATCTGGTTCTTATCATCTTGACTTTTGTGATTAACCATCACAGTGCCTCCAAAATGTGGTAATTAGTTTGGCGTTTCAAGCTATGATAAACTTGGTCTTTCTGGTGGAACACCACCTCCTCCTGTGCAGTCAAATGTCTATATAACTATAGATCTTACAAAGTCTTTATAGTGGTACAGAATAAGCAAATACTTTCCCTAAGTCCAGTAGGATGTTGTAGTAGTGCCTAATTCTTCCTCTACTTACCATTTAGTCCCTCTTGAAGGGGCATTCACAGACTGATAAATAAATAGTAGGTTTCTCTAGTGTGACCCCATTACAACACTATCAATGTCCTGTAAAGTAAAGGCCTCATCTGTGTCTTCAGCTTTTAGCAGTCTGTGCTCCTTAACTTTAACTGGCATGCTGAGTGACTGAGTAAAGGCAGGTTACAGGCTGAAATCTATCTCAGACCCTTTGAATTAATGGATGATGGGGAAGGGGAGGATCTGTACTCAGACATATCCTTGATGCTTTTAGAGGAATCCTTACTTCATCCTCCAAGATACAGAGACTGAGTTTGAGAATTCTGTAAAATACTGCCCATATTCCTCAGAGTAAAGGATATAGACATGAGGGGATTAGCTATGTAGGCAACCATAGGGTGTGTCTGTCACTTGTGCTGTGGGTACTTGAGTCCCACCCTCTTGGCATGGTCTGACATTTCTCACCTTTCCTGGGGACATGAAATTTGACCTAAGGAGTCTCTGTCCTCTCAGTGACCTCTCTGTCATGTCTTTAGTAGGCTCAAAATCTAGGCTCCTCAGAAGTACATCTGCTTCTATGGATTCTCTCATTCTGAGGTAGCTTTGGGCTCTTTTTCATAGAGTATATCTGTAGGCTGAATTCACAGTTTCTACCTGATTCTGAAATGTGTGTGACTGAATCAGGATTCCACTTCTGTCTCCCACCTTTCAGTCTCTTTTCCTATTACCTCTGGCCCCTATCCGTCTCAGCTACTTCTCTTTCATGATAAACATGTATCTTGGTCTGGCATGCCATGGAGGCCTATGTTGTCCAATCTACCGGTTCCCTTATTGGTGGTTCTGTGTACTGGAAGACATTGTCCAGGCAATGTGGACTAACTCCCAGACATGTTCTTCTGCCTCAGTCCTGGGTGTCCTAGATATTTCATCAGTCCCTAGATGGCTCACTCTCATATTGCCCATGAGATTGAAAATATCACTGGGAGAGAACAGAAAAGAACCCTTCTCAGAAAAGGTTTGAATCTTGAAAGGCAGTTGAATCTCTAGTAAAGGTGGATCAGACCTTTACTACATGGGCATAGGTAATCAGCTGAGCCTGAAGAGAGTGGCAATTACCCTGCACTCAAAATCATTCCAGGGTCAAGACCCCCTGAATGGGGGTGTCAGTGAGGAGGCCTAGGTAATCTATTGAGCCTTGGGCAGTAGATCAGTATTTATCCCGAGTATACACATGGACTTTGGACTCCCATCCAACAATGTGAGATGCACTCTAACCCTGAACTTTTGGGGGAGGGTCTAGGCCCTGCCCTAGATGAAGTGACAGACTGTGGACACCCCCAAGGAGGGCCTCACCCTCCCTGGGAAATGAGGGGATATTAGGGGGGTACTGGGGGAGGGCACGGGAGGAGGGGAGGGAAACGGAGAGGGACCTGTAACTGACTTGTGAAGCAACCTTGTTTCTAATCTAAACTTAAATATAAAAATAAATAATAAAAAAGAAGAAAAAAAGGAAAAAAAACTGCTGACAATTCTACCTGATAATCTAATACAAGAAATCATCTGTAATCTGTTTTTCTTATTTTAGGAAGAATGTTGTTTTAGGTTTCAAATTTTTCATATGTTTGTTTTTTAGTTATACATGTCAATTATTTATGGATTGATTTAAAGAATACTATGTGTATCTTAAATCTACCATAACCTAATTGCAGTTACAATGATATTAGTGAAATTATATGAACTAGAATGTTTCTGCTGCATTTTAATGTATTTCATGCATTTAAAGTTACAATTTAGATCCCATTTGACATTTGTTGTTGGTATTACATAAAATAAAACAGTTTTTATAAAGTACCTTCATATGCTACAGCTTTGAAAAATTTTTAAAAATCATTCTAGGGACTGGTTGTAGTGTGTGATTTTTATCATGAGATTTGTTTTATGGGGCCAATGAGATGGCTCAGCAAGAAAATCACTTGGTATAAGACTGAGGACAATAAAATGAACCTGGAAAATGCATGGTGGTCTGAAAGAATCAGGCATAGAGTGTATAAATTGGATGGATCCACAGCCAGCTGTTGGACCTCCCAAATAATAACTATAAGAAGTAAGTTTGGGAAAGATTTATTTCATCTTTACACCATATGTCACATTCTTTTAGAATGCTATGATTTCCCACTCCTTAGAAAGAAAAAAAATCTGTTTGTGTTGTTCATTTCTTTCCAGATCATCTCTCGGCTTTAATTTCTCTTCTTGGAAATCTAGCAACACTCCAACCATATTGTTTATTAGGTGTAGTAAAATATACTGAGACCATGAGGTTTTACCCATATCAAGCAAAAATCCCCTATAAATAATAATTCCATGGAATTGAGAGTCCCTTTCTATGTTCCTAGTATCTCGTGCACCTGTAATCAGAGCAACTTCACCAAGGGTTCAGCGAAAGTTTATATTGAGGATCGTGAAGGTAAGACTGTTTTCCTTTCTCTAAGGCAAAAAGGTTACATCAGTGGTCCCCTAGTGTTTCAGTGGGTATCACATTGGAATCATGAAAATTGTCTGAGACATCAAGGGCATTAGAGAGTTTATTTAGTTGGAGGAGGGAATGTAACTGTACCAACTTGGTCTTGATTCAAGACAGCATACATTACAATGTGGCACAATTTGTGTCCTGTTTTATGAGTGATTCCATCAAGGTGGGTGCTGCTAATGCATACTAGTCATCAGGGTTTAAAGATCTGACAAGCTTAATACTGAACATCCTCAAGCTGGACACAGTAAGCTTCCAACACATGAAACTGTGGGTCATATACTCAAGTTATTTCTAATCCACAGACCCTAGAAACATAAAACATCTTAGAGAAAAATACAAGTTTTTGTGGTATGTGATGTAGGTTTTGCAACCCTCTAGAATCCATACAGGTATACCTCATCTGCCTTTGATGAGTAAAGTATGAAAGTTACAATTTTTTGTCTCAAAGTACAGAGTCCCGCATTTTCTGTGACATAATCAAATCATGTACCCATTAATATAGTCTCTTCTTTACTGTTTTTCTCTGTCCTGGCTGCAATTATACTGTCAGTAGAAAAACAAAATGGCTTTGTAGACATAGCTCAGCATGATCATGACATTAGATATTTCCTTTTCTATTGATTGCAGGTG
>NW_024434214.1:0-21496 GCF_017639785.1 Mesocricetus auratus | reverse complement strand
ACGACGCAGAACACTCGGATCCTTCTGCAGTAAAGCTTTAATGCATCTTGAGAGATAGATGATCAGCTTCTTAGAGGGAGACCCCAAGCTAAGAAACCCAGCCCCTTATATAAGCCTAGGAGCTCCGAGTGAGATGTGTAGAGCCGGGATTGGTGGTTTGCACATCACCCCAGATGACGTCACGGGAGAGGCACAGTTTAAACGGTTAACTCCAACTGACAGCGACAGTTAACTCCAACTGACAGCGACAGTTAACTCCAACTGACAGTGGATGTCAGCGCCATCTTCTAACGGCAATAGCGATAGCGAGGGCGGCTCCTCACATCTCCCCCTATTCATTTATTTTTGAAGCAATAGGACACCCACAACTTTGGAGTGGAGATAGAGGTCAAATCCCCATGTGCAAATTCGGAACATGTACAAAGCTCCTCTCCAGGGTCTTATCCCCAGAGGAAGTCCTGACCAGTCCGATGTCTTTTTTCTGGGGGAAGGAGATCATGACATAGAACCTTCATGCAAGATGACTTATCTCCCAGGAGAAAGTCGTTATACCGCAGACCTCTCCTGTGCAGTGCTTAGCCTTGCAACTCCTTGGGCTGCTGAAGCCTACCCACTCTATCCCGTGCAATGAGACTAGCCTCGTGGGGTGCAAGAGCTGGGAGGCCAGCGACCTATTGCTTTAACATGGTTAACCAAATGTCAGGGGATGCTCCGTGTTCTAAGGCAGCAAGTGCTTGTGCCACCACCACTTTCTCCTTTTGTTTGGGCTCTGAGCGTACACACCATCCAAAGCATCAACACTATTCCACAGCAGAGAACTAGGCTAAATGATCCTACCCCCACCCATTCCTTAAAATAAGAAAATGCAGATGAAATCCAGGGGAGAGGTCTTCCATCAGAGAAAGATCCAGATGCGTCGAATTCACTTGCAGGATCGCCATTCTCAACTCACGGAGTGTCTGCTCAAACTCAAAAGTCCAATTCTGTAATAAATGTTGAGACAGAGCTTTTGACAGGTTAGCTGCTCTTGTAAAATTCTCATATTGTACTAAGTGACACAAAGGCCAGGCAACTTTGTTCACATCCCAATTTGGCCATCTGCCACAATATATCCAATTGTTCCTGAACCAAATTAATCTGTTGGTTTACCAACATCAGGCCTCCTTGTATCTGAGAATTGGCAGTGGCCTGTTTATCTAGGACCATGGTCACAGTGGCCTATAGTTCATTAATGGTTTGAGTTGTCTGCACAGTGGCAGAAAGTGCAAGGGCCGAGGCGGTAACCGAAGCAGTAACCGCGGCGGTGGCTATCAGGCCCACAATAATAGCAGAGATCCCAAAAATCTCGCTTTTCCCTAAACAAACTCAAATTACTTGGCGCCTCAACAGGAGCTGGAATAAATCGAGGCATGCGCATTACCAAAGCAAAAGGGTGCTTAATAGCATCCCAGCATAATGCATAAAAACAATTCTAAGCAGAACAATTTATTTCTTTCTGATTCTTACCTAAGGTATCATTACTCACAACCCAAATAAAGGGCAGCTGAATAATTAGTTCTCTTAAAAGGGGTATACTTAACATTGGAGGAGGACCAATCAGATGATCCAGAGCTCTGTCCCTCACTCAGACTGTTGCCTAATGCCCCTTTCCAATCAAAAGTAATCTGTCCCTTCTCACTATCATAGGAGAAAGATCAGTACAGCTTCCATTAATTCAAAAGGATTAGCATTAGATCTTTCTGGATCCATATGAATAAAATTATCCTTTAATGAAGAAATCACAGTAAAGCACAAGCTTCCTACTAATGACAAGGTTCTCTCATCCTGAAAACTCTGTATCTGAGGATCTAAAGGCAAAAAGGCAAGCCCCAACTCTCTATTATTTGTGAAAAATCTAGGGAACACCTGGGCATTCTGCATCACTGGCATCGGTAGGGGAAGGTAGACATGATGGCCCACCGTAACTCTCCCATCATACTAGGAACCATCATCCCGAGTAGGAGAGTCTTCATCACCCACTTGGCCTCCATCCTTCTTATTCTGGAGTTGTGAAGGAGCTCTTCGAGTGAGTCTTTCAGGGATCCACAGGGGGTTTTCTTCCTCCTGTGGAAAAACACACACAGCTCCCCTGGATCTTATAAGAATAGGATCCGGGCCTTTCCAGAGATCAGTCAAGACATCTTTCCATTTTACCATTTCTTTTGGCCTATCAGGCTCTAAACTGTGGCGATCAGCCGCAGTGTGGCCTTGGGCATCACAGTTCAAGAAATTAAGGGTAAAAAGTGCCATGGATACAGCAACTCTTGGTACCGAGGGTAGAACATCCTCAATACTCCCCTTTTGTTTAATCAGATATGATTTGAGTGTACGATGGGCACGTTCCACAATGCCCTGTCCTTGAGGGTTATAAGGTAGGCCAGTTAGATGGGTAACATCCATTTGCCGACAAAACTGTCGGAATTTTTGAGAGGTATATGCTGGTCCATTGTCTGTTTTTAAAATTCTGGGTTTTCCCTAAGCACTCCAGGCCTCAAGGCAATGTTGAATCACATATGAGGCCTTTTCCCCTGTTAGGGGTGTGGCAAACATTACGCCAGAACAGGTGTCAACAGAAACATGAACATATTGAAGCCTTCCAAAAGAGGGAATATGAGTAACATCCATCTGCCACATCTGCAATGGTCTAATGCCACGTGGGTTTATTCCCATGTGGGGAGTAGGTAAGAATTCGCAGCAATTCTGGCATTGAGTAACAATTTCCCTAGCCTCTTTCCTGGATAGAGCAAAACGACGGCGCAAGGTCTCAGCCGTCACATGAAAGCGCTTATGGAATTCTTTTGCTGCTTGTGCATGGGTAGACAAGGCAGCGGCCACCAGCTTTGTAGCCTTGTCCGCTAAGTCATTCCCTAAGGACATGGGACCTGGGAGTCCAGAATGTGCTCGGACATGGGTAATGAAAACAGGAAATCTCCTATTTAACAAGGCAGCTTGTATCTTCTGAAAGATGTTAGCAACTCTGCTGGAGGATCTTATTATTCCAGCTATCTCAAGGAGATTAACTGCATTAACCACATAAGAGGAATCTGATACAATATTGAGGGGTCCTGGAAAAGCCTCAAGAACCTCCAGTACTATCAGACATTCTACAACTTGAGGTGAAGTTTCATTATATTGTTTAGATATAACCCTATCCTTGACCACATAAGCTCCCATACCAGTTTTTGATCCATCAGTGTACACCACAGTCCCATCTGGGAGTGGGTCTTTAGCTGTCACTTGTGGAAACACTATAGCCTGGTTTAGGGCAAACTGTAAAATTGGATGCTTTGGAAAATGATTATCAATTTGTCCTGAAAAGGAAGTAACTAAAACTGCCCAATCACTAGATGTGGCTGCCAAGGTCTGAACTTGTGCAGCAGTATAAGGCACAATCAAGGAATCAGGATCCCTGCCAAAATGTGTAACAGCTGCTTTTATTCCGCGAAGCGCGAGCTGTGCAACAGCATCAGGGTACCAGTCAATAATCTTAGCAGGGGAAGCATTTGGATGAATCCAAAGTAATGGTCCATGTTGCCACAGGACTGCAGTTGGCAATTGAGCTGTCTTAAAAACACACAGATTAAAAGGTAGTGACTCCTCAATTCGTTGTAATTGTGCTTCCTGTAAGGCCTCTTCCACCATCTGTAAGGCTCGGTGGGCGGCAGGGGTAAATTTTCTGGGTGAGGAGATATGAGGCTCACCCTCCAGGAGATCGAAGAGGGGTTTTAGATCAGCAGATGGAATTTTTAAAAAGGGCCTCAACCAATTTATATCTCCCAGAAGTTTCTGAAAATCATTTAATGTTTGTAAGTGGTCTTTGCGAATTTCTATTTTCTGAGGAACTATATTTTTGGGAGTAATCTTTGAGCCCAAAAAGAGGCCTGTATCTGCAATTTGAACCTTTTCTGAGGCAATCTCTAATCCCCACTGTTTTAATTCAGCCACCAGCATGGGAAAAGCCTTTTGTAAAACATCTAACTCTTTGTGACAAATAAGAATATCGTCCATATAATGGATAACGATTAAAGATGTAAATTGCTTCCTAATTGGCTCCAAAGCCTCCTGCACATATAGCTGACATATTGTTGGGCTATTGGCCATGCCTTGCGGCAGTACCTTCCACTGAAATCTCTTGTCTGGTTCCATATGATTAAGAGAAGGGATAGTGAAGGCAAACCTTGGTCTATCCCGTGGGTAAAGTGGAATAGAGAAGAAACAATCCTTAATATCTATAATAATAAGCTTCCAATCTTGAGGAAGTGCAGAAAGCAAAGGAAGGCCTCTTTGAACAGGGCCAAAAAGATGCATCTGATTGTTAATGGCCCGCAGGTCGTGGAGTAATCTCCACTTCCCAGATTTCTTCTTAATAACAAAAATTGGTGTATTCCATGGGGAGGTAGAAGGCTCTAGATGCCCCAGCCGTTCCTGTTCTTGCACTAATCTTGTGACAGCCTCTAATTTTTCAGAGGATAGAGGCCATTGAGAGACCCATAACGGCTCCTCTGTTTTCCATGGTATGGGTCGTGAAGCCTCAACGGCCCCTAAATAAAACCCAGTCCTTTTCTACCCCGATTTCCGTGTTGTGTAATGGGTTTTATTCTGCCTTGTTCTTGCCTACCCAAGCCTCTACCATTTGTATACCCCATCTTTGCCATAATGGCTGATGCCTGGGGGGAGTATTCATTAGTTAGGGTCATGCCCATGGCTTGTAACACATCTCGTCCCCATAAATTTACAGGGAGTGGCAACACATAGGGGGTAAAACATCCCTGTTTGCCTTCAGCATCCCGCCAGGTTAAGGCTGAGGCACTGATGGCAGGAGAGGACTGGTATCCAAGACCTTGTAGAGAATGAGATGAAACAACAGTGGGCCAAGACTTCGGCCACCAATGGAGTGAAATAATGCTTTTGTCTGCTCCCGAATCCATTATCCCTTCAAATTCTTTTCCATTAATTAACAATTTTATTGTAGGTCTCTCATTTAGGGGTATAGCCAGATAGGCTGAATCACTTCCAGAAGATCCCATAGCCCTTTTTTGTAAAGTGTAGGTTTCTCCATCCCCGAGGGAGGGCAGCAACACCAGTTGTGCAATTCTATCTCCCTGCTTTATAGAAAATACACCCCGAGGGCTAGAACAGAGAACTTGAATCTCCTCTTTATGATATGGGTCAACAATCCCAGGATATATAATGAGTCCCTGTAAAGTTAAGGAGCCACGGCCCAGAATAAGCCCAATGGTGGCAGGGGGCAAAGGTCCAGGGGAATGGACTGGGACCGGTTGAACATTCATTTGGGGCATGAGTAAGAAGTCGGAGGCGGCACGCAAGTCCATTCCGGAGGTTCCTCGGAAACCTCTACTTCCTCTTGATTGCTTTTCTGAAATTGGTTCCCATATTTCTGAGGGCCCTGGGACCATGGGCCCCGTGACCCGTTTTTTGATTGGGGTACCTTGGATTCTTCAATAGGGGGCAGAAGCCTCCCTTTACATCCCGGACTGACCTGCATTCGCTAGCCCTATGATAACCTTTACCACAACGATAGCAAAGCTTCGATTCTCTTGTTCTTTCAGGGGCTTGACAATCTTTCTTAAGGTGCCCCATTCTCCCACAATTAAAACAAGCTTTTCGATTAGATAAATCTCTATACCTGTGCGTTTGTAAAATGGCGGCAGCTAGTCCTGCATTGGTTAGGGTCCCCCCAGCTCCCTGCACACTCTGAGCCAATCTTGTAAACCTTTGCTTTTGCGAGGGGCGATAGCCGCCGACATTCCTGGGTTGCTTGTTCATAGACAAGTTGCTCAATCAGGGGCATAGCTTGTTCTGAATCACCAAAGATGCGACTGGCGGCCTCTGTCATTCTGGCCACAAAGTCTGAAAATGGCTCTTGGGGTCCTTGGACAATCTTTGTAAGGTGTCCACTGGACTCTCCCTTTTGTGAGGGCCTTCCATGCTTTAATAGCGGCGGCCGACACCTGACCATAGACGCCCCAGATGTAGTTGGTTTGATTAAGGGCATGTTGACCCTGACCTGTCAGCATTTCAAATGTCCACTGCCTCTGATTCTCATCTTCAGCCGTGGCATTAACTCTAGCTTGTGCCTGGGCTGCATCATACCAGAGAGCCTTCCATTCCATGTATTGTCCCATGTTGGGAAGCACTGCTTTCACTGTCGTTTGCCAGTCAGTGGGAGTCATGGCAAAATTAGCAAGCCTTTCCACCTGTAATGTGGTAAAGTTAGCATTGACCCCATAATTACGAACGGATTCGGCCAATTCTTTAATTTGATTGTAATCTACGGGGGTATGTACTCTTCCGCCTTCCACATTCTCGAATACTGGAAAAGCCATTTGTATTTTTCTCCGTTCCTCTAAAGGTAAAAAGGAGTCAGTACCAGTATTCAGCCGAAGCTCATATGGCGGAGGCGCTGAGGGGCGTGAGCCCGCCGGATTTATAGGCGGTGGCCTCACATTCATTTTTGTTTTCAGTGGCCGGTGTCTATCAGGGTGATATCTTTTTTCCTCATACCGTGCCACCTCCTCCTCTAGACCACCTTCTTCGCTAGAATCCAGAGTGTCAGAATCAGAATTATCTAGCTCCAAGGCTTCTAGCTCTACTGCAGGGTATAGACTAGATTCTGGCTTTTTCTTTTTCTTAGATTTGTTAAGGGGTGAATGATAACTCCCTTCTTTCTCTCCCCCTTTCTTAACTTCCTGGGGAGGGCCTTTTTTCTTAGACATGTCTTTTCTTTTGCGAGCTCCCATTCTCTCACTCCGTTCAGTTTCTGACATGCTATCCTGAACTTCCTCTAAGGTTCCCTGACTTTCTATTATAGCAGGGTGACAGGCCTCATCCTCCAAGCAGTTTTTAACTAGCTTCCAAATGGCTTTGGTACCTAAGCAGAGATCTCCTTCTGCATGCTTCCTGTCTAGTTCTTTACCTAGCTTGTTCCATGAGGCCACAGTGAGGGACCCGGAACAAGCATACCATGGTGCCACTCTATCTACCTCCTTCACAAAATTTTGAAGTGTTCGTGGTGCAATTTTAAGATCTCTTTGTTTTAGCACAGTCTGTAAGGCTGTAACCACTGACTGTGACGACCCCATCGCGCTGACAGCTTATCTAAAAACGCGCTCAACTCCGTTACCAGACTGACAGCACCAGACTGACAGCACCAGACTGACAGCACCAGACTGACAGCGCCAGATGGACAGCGCCAGATGGACAGCGCCAGACGGACAGCGCCAGACGGACAGCGCCAGACGGACAGCGCCGTTCTGTCAGCACCAGCCACGATGAAGGAGAAGGACAAACAGGACTAGCACCAAAGCCTCCACTGACCCGTCCCACGGTGATGACAAACTAAGGCCAAAGTCGAGAAAAGGGTTGTTCAGGATAAAGCATACCTCTCTGAACCTACGTCCCTGCAGTTCTGAATCCGCCCCGTCTTCCGAGGGGTCTCCTCGCGGCGCCGGCGATGTTGAAGAGTTCCCGGGTTTCGGCACCAGATGTCCCGCGCTACCGTCTCGCCAGCAAGAACGACGCAGAACACTCGGATCCTTCTGCAGTAAAGCTTTAATGCATCTTGAGAGATAGATGATCAGCTTCTTAGAGGGAGACCCCAAGCTAAGAAACCCAGCCCCTTATATAAGCCTAGGAGCTCCGAGTGAGATGTGTAGAGCCGGGATTGGTGGTTTGCACATCACCCCAGATGACGTCACGGGAGAGGCACAGTTTAAACGGTTAACTCCAACTGACAGCGACAGTTAACTCCAACTGACAGCGACAGTTAACTCCAACTGACAGTGGATGTCAGCGCCATCTTCTAACGGCAATAGCGATAGCGAGGCGGCTCCTCACATAATTCAACACTGGGGTAATGCCCATACATCTTATTCTTAATTTAAGTGACTAAATAATTAGATGACATCACAGGATTCACCCCTGGGGAATACCCATATGCCACATCTTTGATGTAAGGGACTAAATAGTGAGATGAAATTACACGATTCACCCCTGGTGAGATGCCCATAGAACACATCATTGTTTCATGTGACTAAATAATGAGAAGACATTACACGATTCACCCTTGGGCAGATGGCCATTGAGGTCATAACTGATTTAAATGACTAAATAATGAGATGATATCATATGATTCACCTTTGTGGAAGAGCCCATAAATCTCATAATTGATTTAATTAACTAAATACTAAGATGATATTGCCTGATTCACCCCTGGGGACACACACATAGAACTCATCATTGCTTTAAGTGAAAAAACAATGAGATGATGTTTCACGACTTACCCCTGGGGAGACAGCCCATTGGTCTCATGATTGATTTAACTAACTAAATAATGGCATGACATAGCAGGATTCACCCCTGGGAACACAGCCATAGACCTCATCATTGATTTATGTGACTAAATAATGAGATAATATCACCCCTGGGGAGATGCCCATATACCTCATCATTGACTTAACGATCAAATAATGAGATGACATCACGTAATTCAGTCATGGAGAGATGTCCATAGACATCATCAATGATTTAAGAGATTAAATAATGAGAGGTCGTTGACTGATTCCCCCCTGGGGAGATGACCATATGCCTCATCATTGTTTTAAGTGACTAAATAATGAAATGATGTGGCATGATTCAACCCTGGGGAGATGCCCATAGAAAACTTCATATATTTAAGTGACTTAATAATGAGATGAAGTCACACGATTCACCCTTGTGGCATTGCTCATAGACTTCATCATTGATTTAAGTGATTAAATAATGAGATGAGGTTACATGATTCACCACTGGGGAGGCACACTTAGACCTGATCATGATTTAAGTTACTAAATAATGAAATGAGGTCACATGTTTCATCCTTGGCAAGATGCCCATACACTTCATCATTGGTTTAATTTACTAAATAATGAGAAGACATCACATAAATCACCCTTGGGGAGCCACCCATAGAGATCATCACTGATTTAAGTGACTAAATAATGAGGTGAAATCACATGATTAACCTCTGGGGAGAAGCCCATAGTCATCATCATTGCTATAAGTTACTAAATAATGAGATGAGGTCACACGATTCACCCCTGAGGAGGCGGCCGTATACATCATTGATT
The DNA here is from genome assembly GCF_017639785.1 of Mesocricetus auratus. Classification (NCBI taxonomy): domain Eukaryota; kingdom Metazoa; phylum Chordata; class Mammalia; order Rodentia; family Cricetidae; genus Mesocricetus; species Mesocricetus auratus. The sequence continues at coordinate 12,329 of NW_024434214.1, read as the reverse complement.
TAAGTGCATAAATAATGAGATGACATGCGGTACCTGCGCCACAATCAAATTTGATCAGGAAAAGAAAGACCAGATATCCAGCTGTTTGTACTATTTTGCAAGTGCTAAGAGATCTCTCTCTTGTAGGAGGGAGGAGTCTTATATATATAGTCTTATAACACAGTAGAAAAACCCCAGGTGGAAAAGAGCATTCTTTCCTCGTGCTAGATGCAAATGTAACTGGGGCAATGCAGGAGCAGTAAGCCCAAACTAGAAAACAGGATGTACTTGTGGCTATCAGCTGACAAACAACTCAGAGACACTGTGGGGGCTAGGTCCCAACAATTATGTAACATGATTCACCCTTGGGGAGATGCCCATCGACCACATTATTGATTTAAGTGACCAAATAATGAGATAACAATGCAGGATTCACCTATGGGAAGACTCCCACAGACCACATCATTGATTTGAGTGGCTACTAATGAGATGACAATGTAGTTTTCACCCCTGTGTAGGCACACCTAGACCTCATCATTGATGTGAGTAAATAATAATGGGACTTCACATGAGTCACCCCTGGCAAGTCTCCCATATTGATTTAAGAGACTAAAGAATGAGATGAGTTTGCACCTTTCACCCTTAGGATTATGGCCATAGATAACATGATTGATTTAATTAACTAAGCAGATGACATCCCATGATTCATCCCTGGGGAGATGCCTATAGACCTCATTATTGATTATAGTGACTAAATAATAAGACGACTTCACATAATTCACTCTTGGGGAGACGGCAATAGACCTCATCATTTATTTAAGTGAGTAAATAATAAGATAACATCACATGATTCACCCCGTGTAGATGTACATAGACCTCATTATTCATTTAAGTGACTAAATAAAGAGATGACATTACACAATTCACCCAAGGGTAGCAGCCCATTGACCTTGTCATTGTTTTAAGTGACTAAATAATGAGAAGAAGTCACACGATTCTCCCCTGGGGAGCTCCCTTAGACCTCAACATTGATTTAAGTAACTAAATAATGAGATGACATCACAGGATTCACTCCTGGAGAGATGCTAATAGATCTCGTAAGTGATCCAAGTAACTAAATAATGAGATTACATCGTCATCTATAGTGATTGAAAACTTTGCTGGGCTGGCATCCATGGTCTCTTAGTGTTGGTAGAATATCTGTCCAGGATCATCTGGCTTTCAGAGATTCCATGGAGAAGTCAGGTGTGATTTTGATAGGTTTGACTTTTTAAGTTACTTGGCCCTTTTCGATTGCTGTCCTTAATATCCTTTCTTTAATCTGTATGTACAGGGTTTTTACTGCTTTGGGGTAAGGGGATTTCCTTTTGTGGTCCACTCTATTTGGTGTTCTCTAGGCTTCTTGTACTTTCATTGCCATGCCTTTCTTTAAGTTGGGAAAGTATTCTTCTATGATTTTGTTGAATATATTTTCTGCCCCCTTTGAGATGGATATCTTCCCCTTCTTCCATACCTATTACTCTGAGATTTGGTCTTTTCACTGTGTCCCATATTTCCTGTATATGTTGTGTTAGGAATTTGTTTGACTTAGGAATTTGTTTGACTTAATATATATTTTTGGTTGATGAATCTATTTCGCCTAGTGTATCTTCAACGCCTGAGATTCTGTCTTCCATCTCTTGTATTTTGTTTGTTATAATTGTAACTGTAGTACCTGACCATTTGGCCAGCTTTTCTATTTCCAGCATTCCTTCAGACTGTGTTTTATTATTGTCTCAATTTCAACTTTCAACCATAGTACTTTTTGAATTGTTCCTTGAAATTTTTGCTTTGTTCTTTCCTCTCTTTCTTGCATTTGTTGAAGTTTTTGGTTTGTCTTTTCTTCCATTTCTTGCGGGTTTTTTTGCATTTTTGGATTTTTTTCCTCCATTACTTATTATTTTACCTTCGAGAGAATACCCCTCAGGAATTTTAATGCAGAGGGATGACATCATACTAGAATGGGTATTTCTACTACATAAACTGAAACAAAACCGAAGACATATATAGAAAAGTTCTCTGATTTGATATTCAAAGGTAAGTTAAGACTTAGTCAACTACTGATTATTGTACATTTAACAAATGAGGAAATTTCCTACTTATGGAATGATAATGAATATTAGCAAAGGAATTGCAGTAACTTTTTGGCAACAATTAGCAACAATTGTCCAAAACAGAGAGAATCAAATTCATAAAGAATACAATTTGGATTTTTCCATGTATTGGAAGAAAATTCCCTGTCTCTAGATTTCTTGTATTCTACACTGATGTAAACAAGTCAGTTAAGGCAGGTTATAAATAATAATATATAAATAGTTCAAAGCTCATACAACATTGTACAAAAGGCAGAGTTTTACACAATTCTCATGGTATTTAAAGACGTTATAGAGCCGCTCAATTTAGTTACAGATTCTCACTATGCAAAGAGACTCCTTTTACACATCGAGACTGCAGAATTTGTTCTTGATACAGAATTAAACTTCTTGTTGTACAATTACAGAAAACAATCAGATATAGATTTCATCACACACATCAGATCTATTATGGGTCTACCAGTTAATCTTGCACAAGTCAATGTTGAGATTGACTGTTTATTAATAGAAAGTGTGTTGCAAGTTTCAGAATTTCCTAAGAAACACCATTTTAATAGCAAAGGCTTAAAGAAGGATTTTTCTATCCCTTGGCAAAATCAAAGGAAATCTTAAGAAGTTGCCCCACTTGTTCATTCTATAAACATACTACATTACCATCAGGCAGTAATCCCCAAATTATTTGCAAAAATGGAGTTGGGCAAATGGATCTATTTCACTTTCGAGAATTTGGATGTTTAAAATATGTGTACCATACAATAGACACATTTTCAATCTTCAAATGGATGGACTACTGCCCTCACCTCTGAAATGACTGATTCTGTTATCACACACATCTTAGAGGTGATGGATGTTATGGTTTTGCATGATCAAATAAAAAATGACATCCAGCATATGTTTCCAGCAAGTTGCAACAATTTTTAAATATGATAATATAAAACACATAACGGGTATAACTGTACAATCCTATAGGACAAGAAGTGGTTGAAAGATCTAACTAAACTTTAAAAGAAATGCTTCATAAACATTAAGGAGTAACAAAGACCACCAAACACAGATGATGTAATGCTTTAGTAACACTGAAATTTCTTAATGCTTATGAGAAAGGACATACACCTGCAGAAAGCCACTGGACTACAGGAAAATCTTCTGAACTAAACCACCAAGTGTATTTCAAGGATGTTATGACCTCAGTTTGGATACTTGGATATGTACTATGTTGGGGAAGGAGTTTCGCCTCTGATTCAGCAGGAGAAGAAAAGCTTTGGGTTACATCAAAATTGATCAAGATTCGATCCGAACAGGAGATACTTCAGGAGGTGGAAAGATGACAGCTCATCCACAAATTCATATTCTACAATGGGTAAGGCGATCTCACACAAGGAAAGATGAGTGGTTTGTTTTCTTATGAAAACCCATTTTCAAACACCAATAAGATACGTTATGTGTGAACACCTAAAGAAGAGATTATGACTACCTAAAAAACCAACAAACAAAGAAGAATCTAGTGTTTGGTATCAATGTCTAATTTTCTTAATATATGTCCTTATAATATCTACTTAGTGCTTACTTTCTAATGTTTTTTTTTGGTTCTAATTTACATAAACTGAAGCTGGATTTGGAGTTGTAATTGGATCATCTCCTCTAAATCCAAGAATGTTTTCTAAAAAAATTTGAATTTCTGTATTATATGAAGAAACCATTGATGAAAATAGGAGAAAAAATATCTAGGGCCTGTCATTTGTTTATGCTCAGTTCTTTCTCTGAAAGTCAAATTTCACTCAAATCCTAATATTTCTGTTGTACCAGCTGATGAGCAGTCCCCAATTTTATTGTAGAAGGGGGCCATTGGTCTACCCACAATTGTTGTTCTGATTTTCTGTAGGATTGGCATAGGCCATGTGGGTAGAGGTTTAGTCACAATAGCCAAAGCTATAAATGACCACGTCTGTCCAATCTTCTGAATTATAGGTAACAGAATTTCTTAAAGCAAACGGTTGAGTGGTGATTACATCTTGAGTGGTAAACATTTATTTGTGCCCCTCATCATCTCCATTTTAGAAGTTCTGAGTTACACTCTGGATCTAACAGCTTACCCACTCCTTGTAGTGTGGCAGAGCACAATGGTTGCCAATCAGTATTAGTACAGTCTAAGGTAAAACATGGGCAGTAATTTACTATCTCTTCCTCCTAGACATTTTTTAAAGTTCTTTTTCTAGATTACCATTTGTTCCTTCATCTTGGCACTATCACTCCATAGGACATCTTTCACTAATCTCTAAATGAAGAAGGGGCAATAGGAAAACATTCCAGTCTGTTCTGAAGACTCCATTGTATGTCCTTTTTAACTTGTTGATATTCATGAATATTAATGACTTAAAAACCATGGTCTTGTCTATTCCAGAGTTAAAAATATTGGTGTCTGGTGAAAAACTTTAGATTTAACCATTAAAATATACTATCTTAGAAGTTGAGCTACCTGAATTCAATTCCTTTCTTTGCCAAGTCTCTCTTTTCTATTTCAATGAAGGAGCTGAGGCAATCTCAGGGTTCCTTTGCTTCTCTGGCCACTTGTTCTAGCTGGTTGTTCTGACTCTCCATCTACTGTTTCTACTCTTTTTGGAGAGGAGTCCTGGGGTTTGGGACAGCTCTTCAGCAGCAATTGTGTGGTGATGACCACAAGTAAACTTGCATTGTGACAAACCAAAGAGGATATACAGAGTATTCTGTGCCTTAAAAATATTTCTGAATGCTCCTTACCTGTGACTTTGTGACACAACAGTGGATTTGATTGAGATACCCATTCAGGGAATATCAATTCTCACATCTCTGACAGTAGTTGCATTTCTTAGCCAGGTGCTTTCCCCTCACCCCTCAGCACATAATTCAGATAAAGAAAGGAAGAACTTCCTCAGGCTTATTCCCAGCTACAGATTCTTCATTCAGCTTACCTGCAGAATTCACAAGCAATTACCTTAGCCAAAAGCCTCGCAGGGCCTGCTTGAGAATCCAAATTATCCTGATACATCATTTCAATCAAAAGTATACAGTTGGGTGCAGAACATGATCACCGGACAAAAGTCATGTCACTGACAAGTCAGGGAACACAGAGAATTTCCACATAATTAAAATAAACTACTGGTGTTGAAATACAGTGATGACTTGCCTAGAGGTGGCATACTCCACTATAGCCTCCATCCAATTTGTCTCATTTTGATTCTGGTCCACCATTAACCAAAAATTTTCTGTAAGATTTAAAACCAAGAGCTGCTGGAAGCAGAGTCCGACTCCCACGGCTAAGCACTGAGCTGAACTCAAGAAATTGTGTGACAGAGAGGGAGGACTGATGATGAAAGGGTAAAGACTGGGCCGGTTTAACCCCCAGAAACAGCTAACCTGACAAGCGTTAGCTCATGAATCCCAGTCGGGTGCCTGGGAATCCAACATGAGACTTATCAAGACCCCCTGAATGGGGGTGCCAGTGAAGAAGCCTAGGTAATCTATTGAGCCTTGGGCAGTAGATCAGTACTCATCCCGAGTATACACATGGACTTTGGACTCCCATCCAACAATGTGAGAGGAACTCTCACCCTGAACTCTTGTGGGGAGGGCCTAGGCCCTGCCCTGGATGAAATGACAGACTATGGACACCCCCATGAAGGGCCTCACCCTCCCTGGGGAAATGAGGGGATAATGGGGGAGTTGGGGGTAGGGCACAGGAGGAGGGGAGGGAAAGGGAGAGGGACCTGGAACTGACTTGTGAAGCAACCTTGTTTCTTATCTAAATTTAAACTGAAAAATAAAAAAGAGAACTTCCCAAACCTAAAGAAAGTCATAACAATGAATACACAAGGCTATAGAACACCATATGGAGTGAACTGCAAAAATTTCCCTTGAGAATAATAATCAAAATTCCAAACATACAGAATTAAGTAAGAATATTAAGAACAACATCGGAGAAATGTCAAGTAAACTATAAAGGCAAACCTATCAGTATTATACCTACTTCTCCACAAAAGTGACAAAAGACAGAAAGGCCTGGATAGATATTCTACAAACACTATGGACCATGGATGGCAGCACAGACTACTATACATATCAAAGCTTTCAATTATTATAGATGGAGAAAAGAAGATATAACCAGATATAAGCAATACATATCTACTAATCCAGCCCTACAGAAAGTACTGGAAGGAAAACTCTAACCTAAGGAAGCAAACTGCACTCAGAAAAACAAAGGCAATAGAAAAATCCCCTTTATCAAAAGCCAAAAGAAAAATGCTAGTCTCCAAAACACCAAAAAAATTAAAATTTGTTTACAGAACTAAATAGAGATTTCTCAATAGAGGAGGCTAAAAGGGCTTAAATACCCTTAAGAAAATGGGCAACCTCCTTAGCCATCATGAAAAGGCAAATGAAAACAACTCTGAGATACCATATTTCTCATATTAGAATAGCTAAAATCAAAAACAACAAGGGCAATTTATTCTGGAGAGGATATGGAGAAAGGGGTACACCCCTCCAATGCTGGTTTAGTGCCAACTTTTATGGCCAATTTAGAAATCACTATGGAGATCCCTCAGGAAAATGGGAATGAATATAGCACAAGATCCAGCAACTCCACTGGTAGTCATATATGCAAAGATGCACATTCAAACAAACAGAACTTTTGGTCACCATGTTCATACCAGCATTATTTGTAATATCTAGATCCAGAAAGAAAATTATGTGCCGCTCTACTATAGAATGGATACAGTAAATGTGGTACATTTACATGGAGGAGACACACTCAGTAGGAAAAAAACAATGGAATCTTGAAATTCTTAAGGAAATGAATGGAATAAGAAAAAAAATCATTATGAGAAACATAGCCCAATCACAAATATATTACTATAGTTTGTACTCATTCATGTAAGCATTTTAGACAAAAAGCATAGGATTACCAGCCAGCAATCCACACAGCCAGAGATGCTAGTATAAAAGGAAGACCCTAAGAATGGCATACATGGTCCCTTAGAAAAAGGCAAAAGGACAAGATCCTCTGAGCATCGCTGGAGAGGAGAGAGAGCTAGGTTAAATGGAAGAGTAGAAGAGAAGGAGAGAGTAGAACATGAGGAAATAGGAAGTATGTGGTCGAATAAAGGAGAGCAAGATAAGAAATAACATCATAGATAGAGCCGTTATATGTTTAAAGAGAAATCGGACACTAGGGAAGTGTCCAGAGGTCTACATGATATATGTATTAATCTAAGCAAGAGTGGAGAGGCTGCCTTCAAGGCTCATCTCTGATAATGATATTGATGAGTACCTTATATGCCATCCTAGAGCCTTCATTCAGTTGGTAATGGTAGAAGAAGCAAACACCCACAGCTAAATACTGAACTCCTGGAAACCAGTTGAAGTGAGGGAGCAATGATGAGCAAAGGGGATGAGACTAGACTTGTGAAATCCACAGAAGCAGCTGACCTAAAAATGTGAGATATCCTGCATCCCACACTCATAGCTGAGTAACCAGAATAGGTCTAATCCAGAACCGCTGAATTTCTGTGTCAATGAGGTGGCCTTGGAAATCTATGGGGCCTCTGGTTGTAGATGAGTATTTATTCATAGCATACTAATGGAATTTTACAGAGTGTGTGTTTTTCTCTAAATATTACTCATTGAGTGTATTTATCTCTAAATATTAATCATAGAGTGTGTTTTTATCTGTAAATATCAATTATAGAGAGTGTGTATATCTCTAAATATTAATCATAGAGTTGGATACATCTCTAAATATTAATCATAGAATGTGTGATTTCCTCTAAATATTAATCATAGATTATGTTTTACTTGTCTGCTCCTTGTATTCCTTATATATCTCTAATATCGGTTTTGCTTCCAATTTGTAATTTATTTCTATTTCCTTGTTCATTTTCAATTTCTGTTTCATATCTATTTCCTCATTTATTTGTAATTCCTGATTTACTTCCAATTCCCGATTTAGTTCCAATTTGTAATTTATTTCCAATTTCTCAATAATTCTAATTCCTGATATTTCTGATTTATGTCCAGTTCCTGATTCATTTGTAATTCGTGATTAATTTCTAATTCCTGGTTTATTTCTGATTCCTGATTTATTTCTAATTCATGATTTATATCGGATTCCTAATTTGTTTCTAATTCCTGATTTATTTCCAATTTGATTTATTTCTCCGTTGCTTTGTCTCCAGGCTTCTCTGCATTAATTTCCAGGCACCTGTGGCAACTGAGTTGGACCAAGAGGGGAAATAAACCAGGCATTAAAATGTTGTTTAAAACTGTAAACAATAATGCATACGTGATATATAACAAACACAGAACACAGAACATGAAACACAGGTGCACACACACACTGCTGATACATTCCTAGAGCAGCGGGCTGGGCTGTGGTCCAGCAGGATTCTGGGAAACGTAGTCCAGGTGGAATTCTGGGAAATGTAGTCCAGGAGGATTCTGTGAAATGTGATTCAGGAGTGGGATTCTAGGAAACGTAGTCCTCTAGGAATTCTGGGAAATGTAGTCCTGAGGGAATTTCGGGAAACGTAGTCCAAGATGATTCTGTGAAACGTAGTCCAGGAGGATTCTGGGAAATATGGTCCAGGTGGATTTTGCAATATGCAGTTCAGAAGGATTCTGGGAAATGTAGTGTATGAGGAATTGTGGGATATGTAGTGAATAAGTTTGTGAAATGTGGTCTAGCAAGATTCTGGGACACGTAGTCCATGAGCGATTCTAGGAAATGTAGTCTAGAAGAATTGTGGAGAATGTGTTCCCGGAGGATTCTGGGAAATGTAGTCGGTGGGGGCATATGGGAAACATGGTCAGAAAGGAATTCTCAGAAATGTAATCATAGAGTGTGTGCTTATCACTTAATATTGATCATATAATTGTATTTATTTCTAAATATTAATTATAGAGTGTGTTTATCTCTAAGTATTAATCATATAGTGTTTATCACTAAATATTAATCATATAGTGTTTATCTAAATATTGACCATAGTGTAGTATTTATCTCAACAAATTAATTATAGAGTGTTTATTTCTAAATATTAATCATATAGTGTGTTCTTATCGCTAAATATTGATCATAGTGTTGTAATAATCTCTAAATATTAATCATAGATTGTGTGTTCATCTCTAAATATTAATCATAGAGTGTTTATCTCTAATATTACCTTTAGAGTATGTGTATATTCCTAAATATTAATCACAGAGTGTCTGTTTATCTGTAAATATCAATCACAGAGTGTGTGTATCACTAAATATTAATCATAGAGTGTGCGTTTATCTTCTACATATTAATCATAGAATGTGTGTTTATCTGTAAATAGTAATCATACAGTGTGTGTTTATCTCTAAATATTAATCATAGAGTTTGTTTTTATCTCTAAATATGAATCATAGAGTTTGTGTTTATCTGTAAATATTGATCATAGTGTTGTATTTATCTCTAAATATTAATCATAGAGTGCTTATCTCCAAATATTAATCATACAGTGTGTGTTTGCCTCTAAATATGAATCAAAGTGTGTGCTTATCTCTTAATATTAATCACACAGTGTGTGTATCACTAAATATTAATAATAGAGTGTGGGGTTATCTTCTACATATTAATCATAGAGTGTGTGTTTATCTCTAAATATTAATAATACAATGTGAGTTTATCTCTAAATACTAATCATACAGTGTCTGTTTATCTGTAGGTCCTATTCATAGAATGTGAGTTTATCTCTAAATGTTAATCATTGTGTGTTTTTATCTCTAATATTAATCATTGTGTGTGTGTTTATTTCTAAATATTGAACATAGAGGTGTGTTTTTCTATAAATATTAATAATAGAGTGATTATCTCTAATTTTCTCCTAGAGTGTTTGTTTATTTCTAAAAATTAATCATAGTGTGTGTGTTTATGTCTAAATATTAATCATAGCGTGTGTGATTATCTCTAAAGATTGATCACAGAGTGTGTGTTTATCTCTAAATATTAATCATAAACAGTTTGTTTATCTCTAAATATTGATGATATTGTTGTATTTATCTCTATGTATGAATCATAGAGTGTTTATCTCTAAATATTTATCATAGAGTGTGAGTTTATCTCCAAATATTTATCATAGAGTGTGTATTTATTTCTAAATATTAATCAGAGTGTGTGTATCACTAAATATTAATAATAGGGTGTGGTTATCTTCTACATATTAATGATAGAGTGTGTTTTTATCAGTAAATATCAATCATAGAATGTGTGTTTATATCTAAATATCAATTATAGTGTGTTAATCTCTAAATATTAAGCATAGAGTGTGAGTTTATCTCTAAATTTAATCATAGAGTGTGTGTTTATCTCTAAATATTGATCATATTGTTGTATTTATCTCTAAATATTAACCATACAGTGTTTACCTCTAAATATTAATAATAGAGTGTGTGTTTTTTTCTAAATATTAATCATAGAGTGTGAGTTTATCTCTAAATAGTAAACATAGAGTGAGTGTTTACCTCTACAAATTAATCATAGAGAGAGTGTTATCTTGTCATATTAATCATAGATTGTGTATTTATCTCTAATCATAGATCGTGTTTATCTCTAAATATCAATCATAGAGTGTATTTATCTCTAAATATTAATCATATAGTGTGTGTTCATCTTGAAATATTAATCAAATATTTAGTGTTTATATCTAAATATTAATCATAGAGTGTGTTTTCATCTCTAAATATTAATAAAAGTGTCTTTGGTTACCTCTAAATATTAATCAAAGAGTGTGTGTTTATCTCTAAATACTAATCATAGAATGTGTATCACTGAATATTAATCATAGAGTGAGTGTCTATCTTCTACATATTAATCATAGAGGTTGCGTTTATCTGTAATATTAATCACACAGTGTGGGTTTATCTCCAAATATTAATCATAGTGTGTGTTTATCTCTAAATATTAATAATAGGGTATGTGTTTATCTCTAAATATTAATCATTGTGTGTTTATCTTGAAATATTAATCAAAGATTCAGTGTTTATCTCTAAATATTAATCATAGAGTGAGTGTTTATCTCAAAATATTAATCATAGGGTGTGTGTTTTTCTCTAAATAATAATCAAATATTGAGTGTTTATCGCTAAATGTTAATCATAGAGTGTTTATCAATATATATTAAACACAGAGTGTGTTTGTCTCTAAATATTTATCATAGAGTGTGTGTTTATCTCTGAATATTAATCATAGTGTTTGTGTTAATTTCTAAATATTAATCACAGAGAGTGTGTTTATCTCTAAATATTAATCACAGAGTGTATATCTCTAAATATTATTCATAGACTGTGTTTTATCTAAATATTTACCATAAATTGTGTGTTTATCTCTAGATATTAAACATAGAGTGTGGGTTTATCTCTATATATTAATCATAGAAAGTGTGTTTATGTAAATATTACTCATAGAGTGTCGGCTTATCTAACTATTTATCATAGAGTATGTGTTTATTTAAACATAAAACATAGTGTGTGTGTTTGTCTCTAAATATTAATCAATTTGCGTGTGTTAATCTCTAAATGTTAATCACAGTTTTTACGTTCATGTCTAAATATTAATCATAGATTGTTTATCAATAAATATTAATCACAGAGTGTGTGTTTGTCTCTAAATATTTATCATAGAGTGTGTGTTTATCTCTAAATATTACCAAAGTGTGTGTGTTAATCTCTAAATATTAATAACAGTATTTGTGTTTATCTCTAAATACTATTCATAGGGTGTTTGTCAATAAATATTAATCACAGAGTGTGTGTTTAGCTTAATGTTAATCATAGACTGTGTGGTTATCCCTAAATAGTACTCATAGAGTGTTTATCAATGAATGTAATCACAGAGTGCTGTGTTTATCTGTAAATAGTAATCATAGAGTGAGTGTTTATCTGCAAATTATAATCATATTGTTTTTGTTTACTTCTAAATGCTAAATATTAATCAAGGAGTGTTTTTTTCTAAATATTAATCATAGAGTGTAGGTTTATCTCTAAATATTAATCATAGAGTCTGGGTTAATCTACATATTAATCATAGAGTGTTTGTTTATCTCTAAATATTAATGATAGAGTGTATTTATCTCTAAATATTAATCCTAGTGTGTGTGTTTATCTCAAAATATTAATCATATGGTGTGTGTTTATTTCTAACAATTAATCATAGTGTGTGTTTAT
>NW_024434213.1:0-979 GCF_017639785.1 Mesocricetus auratus | reverse complement strand
CGGTTATCCTCACCTGTACTCCACAAAATTCGAAAATTTAAAAGAAATGGATGACTTCCTGGATAGCTATCACTTGCCAAAACTAAATCAAGAACAGATAAGCAATTTAAATAGACCTATAACCCCTATGGAAATAGAAGCAGTCATCAAAAGTCTCCCAACCAAAAAAAGTCCAGGTCCAGATGGCCTCAGTGCAGAATTCTACCAGAAATTCAAAGAACAGATTATACCAATTCTTCTCAAAGTGTTCCACACAATAGAAGCAGAAGGGTCTTTGCCAAACTCTTTCTATGAGGCTTCAATAACCTTGATCCCCAAGCCACACAAAGATACAACTAAGAAAGAGAACTTCAGACCAATATCCCTCATGAACCTTGATGCAAAAATACTCAATAAAATACTGGCAAATCAGATCCAAGAACACATCAAAACAATCATTCACTACCATCAAGTAGGTTTCATCCCAGGGATGCAGAGATGATTCAACATACAAAAATCCATCAACGTAATCCACCATATAAACAAGCTGAAAAACAAAAATAACATGATCATCTCACTAGATGCTGAAAAAGCCTTTGACAAAATCCAACACCCCTTCATTATAAAGGTTTTGGAGAGATCTGGGATAACAGGGACATACTTAAACATAATAAAAGCTCTATACAGTAAACCAACAGCCAACATCAAACTAAATGGACAGAAAATCAACGTATTTCCTCTAAAATCAGGAACAAAAAAAGGCTGTCCACTCTCTCCATACCTTTTCAACATGGTACTTGAAGATCTAGCTATTGCCATACGACAACAAAGGGGGATCAAGGGGATACAAATTGGGAAGGAAGAGGTCAAACTTTCACTGTTTGCAGACGATATGATAGTTTACATCAATGACCCAAAGAACTCTACAGGGGAACTCGTACAGCTGATTAACACCTTCAGCAAAGTGGCAGGCTACAAGATTAACTCAAGAAAGTCAGTA
>NW_024434212.1:0-1592 GCF_017639785.1 Mesocricetus auratus | reverse complement strand
ATTATATTGTTTAGATATAACCCTATCCTTGACCACATAAGCTCCCATACCAGTTTTTGATCCATCAGTGTACACCACAGTCCCATCTGGGAGTGGGTCTTTAGCTGTCACTTGTGGAAACACTATAGCCTGGTTTAGGGCAAACTGTAAAATTGGATGCTTTGGAAAATGATTATCAATTTGTCCTGAAAAGGAAGTAACTAAAACTGCCCAATCACTAGATGTGGCTGCCAAGGTCTGAACTTGTGCAGCAGTATAAGGCACAATCAAGGAATCAGGATCCCTGCCAAAATGTGTAACAGCTGCTTTTATTCCGCGAAGCGCGAGCTGTGCAACAGCATCAGGGTACCAGTCAATAATCTTAGCAGGGGAAGCATTTGGATGAATCCAAAGTAATGGTCCATGTTGCCACAGGACTGCAGTTGGCAATTGAGCTGTCTTAAAAACACACAGATTAAAAGGTAGTGACTCCTCAATTCGTTGTAATTGTGCTTCCTGTAAGGCCTCTTCCACCATCTGTAAGGCTCGGTGGGCGGCAGGGGTAAATTTTCTGGGTGAGGAGATATGAGGCTCACCCTCCAGGAGATCGAAGAGGGGTTTTAGATCAGCAGATGGAATTTTTAAAAAGGGCCTCAACCAATTTATATCTCCCAGAAGTTTCTGAAAATCATTTAATGTTTGTAAGTGGTCTTTGCGAATTTCTATTTTCTGAGGAACTATATTTTTGGGAGTAATCTTTGAGCCCAAAAAGAGGCCTGTATCTGCAATTTGAACCTTTTCTGAGGCAATCTCTAATCCCCACTGTTTTAATTCAGCCACCAGCATGGGAAAAGCCTTTTGTAAAACATCTAACTCTTTGTGACAAATAAGAATATCGTCCATATAATGGATAACGATTAAAGATGTAAATTGCTTCCTAATTGGCTCCAAAGCCTCCTGCACATATAGCTGACATATTGTTGGGCTATTGGCCATGCCTTGCGGCAGTACCTTCCACTGAAATCTCTTGTCTGGTTCCATATGATTAAGAGAAGGGATAGTGAAGGCAAACCTTGGTCTATCCCGTGGGTAAAGTGGAATAGAGAAGAAACAATCCTTAATATCTATAATAATAAGCTTCCAATCTTGAGGAAGTGCAGAAAGCAAAGGAAGGCCTCTTTGAACAGGGCCAAAAAGATGCATCTGATTGTTAATGGCCCGCAGGTCGTGGAGTAATCTCCACTTCCCAGATTTCTTCTTAATAACAAAAATTGGTGTATTCCATGGGGAGGTAGAAGGCTCTAGATGCCCCAGCCGTTCCTGTTCTTGCACTAATCTTGTGACAGCCTCTAATTTTTCAGAGGATAGAGGCCATTGAGAGACCCATAACGGCTCCTCTGTTTTCCATGGTATGGGTCGTGAAGCCTCAACGGCCCCTAAATAAAACCCAGTCCTTTTCTACCCCGATTTCCGTGTTGTGTAATGGGTTTTATTCTGCCTTGTTCTTGCCTACCCAAGCCTCTACCATTTGTATACCCCATCTTTGCCATAATGGCTGATGCCTGGGGGAGTATTCATTAGTTAGGGTCATGCCCATGGCTTGTAACACATCC
>NW_024434211.1:0-24571 GCF_017639785.1 Mesocricetus auratus | reverse complement strand
AACTAGAAATGTAGGGCTAGTGTGTAGCTTGGGTAAGCTTGCCTAGAATGTTACAAGCCTTATATTTAATCCCAAGGATTGAAAAATAAAGTGTATTTGAATGAAACATTCAGTCTTTCTTGTTATAATTCCCTAATATATACAGCATATTAGGCTAGGCTTGATGGCATACTCCTTTAATCCCAGTGCTCCAGAGGCAGGGGAAGAGGCAGGTGGATCTCTATAAAGTTGGTGCCAGCCTTGTTTTCAATGTTGTGAGTTCCAGGACAGCCTGTGCTATGTAGTGAGTGTAAGGATTCAGACATTATGCTGGCCTGTCAGGTTACCTGGTAGAATGCATTCAGGTCAGCCCAAGGTTCCATGATTACTAAGTCTGCATGCAGGTGTAAAGGACCCCTGTAAAAGACAGATGCCCACCTACTTTCATTCTTTTTGCTCTCTCCTCTTGCTCTTCTCTTCCTCTCCTCCTCTCCTGCTTCCTCTCTTGCTCTCCTGCTCTCCCCCCTCTTGTTCCCCTAGTCTGTCTCTCTTATCCCCCTCTCACTCCCCTCTCCCCTGCTTTAATAATCTCCATGGTTAATGTATCTCTTGGTTTGTGTTCTATTGCAATTGCAAGGTAACTTAAACAAAAGAACAATAGTGAGACTTGTCTCAAAAAAAAGAAAGAAAATAAAAGAGTCACAGTGTATGAAAAGAAAACTATTTGCTCAAGACCCCCACCCCCCAGGCCAAGTCATCAGCACAAAGGAGATTTCTTTGCCCCAGAAGGACATGGGCAGAGAATAAGAAACAAATACAGGTGATAGAAGAGAAGAGAGAAGTGGAAGAAACAAGAGAAAATTGGCAGCAATATTTGTCCCAGAGGGACAAAGGCCTGCCTCTGAGTAAAGGGGAGATAGATGTGGCCCATAGGTAAATGGTGGTATGGTGGTTTATAAAGGTAAAATGGGAAATCTTGTGTCAGGAATAGGTATTTAATTTTAGTTGGGTATATTAACTAAGTGAGCCAAAGGGATTTTTTTATTAAAAATCTATTTACCTCCTATTGACAGGATTGCACTGTGTAGCCAAGCCTAGCTTAGAATGCTTAATCCTCTAGTTCCTAAATACTGAGATGTGTTCTATATCACACTTGCAATAGGATATTATTTTATTTTTTATTTGTTTTTTATGATTTACTATATATATATACAGTCTTCTGCATGCATGCCAGAAGAGCATACCAGATATCATTACAGATGGTTCCAAGCTATCATGTGGTTGCTGGGAATTGAACTCAGGACATCTGGAATAGCAGTCAGTTCACTTAAACACTGAGCCATCTCTCCATCCCCAAAGGGGACTTTTGATGGCTGGATTTCAATATGTTGAGAGCTAGAATTTAGTAGTTAGTCACAGGCAAAGAGAAGTAGCTAAATAAGGGAAGGGACCTTGGAGACTAGCTTCAGGAATGCAAGCTAATTGTTTTTATCAACACAGAGTGGATCTGGAGAATGATAAGGCCTGCTAGAGCCAGATGCTGGAATGGGATAGAATCCTTTTAGTGTATAGCTGAGTATATAGTATTTTTGCTGGGTCAGACTTCTTGGGTGTAGAGTGCCCTGGCCCACGGGGTCAGTCAGTGGGGACCCTAAGGGAGGGAGTTAGAATCGGGGGACAAGAGATATGATAGATGGAGACAAGACAGGATTCTGATCAAGTCTCATTTATTAAAAATAGCAACAGTGCTTAGGGCAGGTGGCAGAATGGTGGGGGAGCAGAAGTTCTCCATGGCAGGATATGTTTCAAGGAGACAAGTCTGCAATTGGGGAAGCCTGGACTGCAGGCCTTGAAAATGTGGGAAGATAAGCAGACACAGAGAAATAGAAACTTAACTAAGTGCTAGTCTCTAAGAATACAGTAGGAATATTATGATGACTCTTATGTTATCCTTATTTAGCATAATTTATTTCACAGGTCCCCCTTTTTCTGTATAAAGTAAAAAGGCCATAAGCTGGGATATCCTTGAGGGGGCTGTGCCTGTCTTAGGTCAGATAATTTTGTAGATCAGAAGTGTGCAATAACCCTACCTGTCATTGGAGATGACATTACGTGATGAGCATTCCTGTCTTAGGGGGTTATCCGGATGGGACACTCTCTTTCCTTCCTCTGTTGCCTGTCATTGGCTAAATAGCCCAGCTCACCAAGGAGGAGATGAATCAAAAATGATCTCATAGCTACATAATTTAAGTAGTATGTGATTAAATTTCATCACAGTTGTCTCCCATTTCAGCCATGTCAAGACAGGGATAGTGCAGCTGTATAGGCTGCATCTTAATAGCATCCATTTGACTCTTGATGAAAGCCATCGATTTATTAAAGAGAAAAGGTCCTAGCAATAGGAAAATTAATAAACCAAGCAGGGGGGGCCTAACAAGGGAAGATAGGGCAGAAGTCCACTCCAGGGCCTCCTAATGTGTTGATCAAACAGCTCTCTGTGGTGTTTCTTGAGTTTCTCTTGGCGTTTTTTGATTCCATCTTTTTTTGACATAAAAGCACCACTTTTCCTGCAAAGTTAAACAAATGATTCCCTTGTCTGCTGTGAGCAAATCTAGGCCTCTCCTATTCTGCAGGACTACCCCTGCCACAGAGAGAACTTGGTCCTGAAGGTCCTGAACTGACCTGTAAATAGTCTGTGCATCATCAGCAAGGTATTGAGATATTTTGGAATATATTTTTACAGCTACTCCCATGCCTGCAGAGCCAGTAGCTAAGGCTCCCAATATCTCAAGTTTCACTAACATGGGAATGAATTGGATGGCCCTTTTATGCCGGAGAATAAGATAATCTATGTGAGGTATTGTAATGGGCTCACTCCCTGGTATAAATTCTATATCTGGAAGAAGGGTAGTTAATACACAAAACCCTGTATAACTGGATGGGACAAAGTCACTGGGAAGATGTATGAAGGTTGCCTACAGATCCTGGGAAGAGGTCTAGAAGGAACTTTAGCACCCAAGACTTTGATATCTTTGTGAATTTCTTCCATAAATATCAAAGAATGTTCACACTGAGTGGGGAGAATGCTGGTTAGTTTCAAGGGCCTGGAGGCCACTACTTCTACCTCAGGATGCCATTAGCTGCCTGCACACTTCCAAGCTGACACTAAAAGGAAATTGATTGAGACTATGGGAAATGGAAGTGAGACATTAGAAGCCCTGACAGGTTCAATCACACCAACTTTGTTAAGGAGGGACCCAGCTCAAGATGCCAGTGAAGGGATATCCCAAGTGTTCCTCTGCATTGGTACCTGTGAGGCAGTGTGATGGTGGTGGGTGGAAGGCATAGAAACATGAAATTCATTTTAAAACATGCCTTACAGTTGAACCTTTTGGAGACATTTCTCAATTGAGGTTTTCTTCTTTTGGGTAACTCTAGTTTGTGTCAAGTTAACATAAAACTAGCCAGCACAGGGCTGGAGAGATGGTTCAGAGGTTAAGAGCACTGTCTGTCTTCCCAGAGGTCCTGAGTTCAATTCTCAGCAACCACATGGTGGCTCACAACCATCTATAATGAGATCGGTTGCCCTCTTCAGGCAGAACACTGTATACATAATAAATGAAAAAGTAAATAGATATAAAACAAACATATAAACAGACAAAAAAAACTAGTCACCACAACTCTAATTAAAACAGAGACCCAAAGTGCAATTTGTAATTCCACAGAAGAGACATAAGCATGAAGCATGAATCTGGCTTTTTTTCTAATTTTATATTGAGCTATACATTTTTCCCCATACTTTCCCCAACTCTCCTCTCTCCACCCTCTCCCACCACCGGCACACTCCCTATTTACTCAGGAGATATGATTTTTTCCCTTCCTAGAGGGATTCATTTAAATCTCTCTTAGGTTTCTCTTTATTATCAAGGTCCTCTGGGGTTGTGGCATGTAGGCAGGTTCTCCTTTGCTTTATGCTAATATCCACATAAGAGTGAAAACATATTATCTTTGTACTCACCCCGTTTACCAACTTCAGAAGGATCTGTAATGTCAGGTTCTTTGTTTTGGCTGGTCCCTCCACAATTCTCAGCCTGCCAAAAGCACATGGATACTATATTAATTATAAAGCTATTGCCCAGTGCCTAGGGTTTCCTATTGGCTAGCTGTGTCATAATTATTAACCCATTTATGCCATGCCTCCTGTGTAGCCTGTATCTGAGACTATAGCGAGGTGGTCGGGATAGATGACACAGAGACCAGTTGGTTGTGTTAAGAAAACTTTATGCTCCCCAAATCAGCTTAGGAGAACTTCCCAAGAAAAACAAATCTTCCCTTCAGAAAAAGCTAGCCATTGGGAAGATCAATGTCATGGTGTTTCAGTGAGTGAGCCCTTATCAGGGCCCGTATCAGGAGATTATGGCACTGAATTGTTTTCAGTAAACGTGTTTTCAGTAAACATTGTCAAGCTACCTGCTCCCAGGCTGATCGAGGAGTGGGTTTCCAGCCAGGGTCTGTGATCCCCACACATTTCTATTTATCTAAGTATTTCCACATGGTCTTGTCTTATGTGAGGAAGGTCCAGACCTCTTACTCCTTCAAGCTTGGGTTCTAAGTCCTAAGAAAGAAGTCAGGAGACAGAGACAGCTATGCACTCTATGAGGGAACTGGCTGACACTTCTCCACAACAAGCTCTTTTATTGTTGTTTGTTTTATTGTTTTTGGTTTTTTTTTCAAGACAAGGTTTCTCTGTATTGTTTTGGAGGGTGTCCTGGAACTCACTCTGTGGACCAGGCTGGCCTCAAACTCACAGAGAAACCCCTGTCTCTGCCTCCCAAGTGCTGGGATTAAAGGTGTGTGCCACCAATGCCCAGCTCACAACAAGCTCTTGATTCCACCTCAGTTTCCAGTTTCTGCGGAAACTAGTATCAGAACCAAAAGTACCGGTCTGTCATTTTCATTCTTGCTCTACATTCAGCTTGCAATACTGGAGGTCATATCAAAATAAAGCAGCTGTAGATATTTCTTGACTGGAATAACCGGCTGAATCTGGATTCCCTTGTGTTTAAAAGAGCATGACTGAAAGCAGCTTGAGAAGAAACTCCTTTGGAGTGGAAGTTTGCAAGGGAAGACATGCAGATGCTGTACCAGATGTTCACACAACCGTGGTGATGTCTGAAAGTCCCATTGCTCTAGACATGAGGGGTCTTCTTAGATCAAGGGACTATCAAATAAGAATTTGGGCCCAAATCTGACTCAGATCCCCTTCACTGGACTATACTATGAAAAGAATTTATTGTCTACTAGGCTTTATTACCTTCTAAACATCACAGTCTGACTCATCCCACCAAAACCTAGACTTGGGATGAGTTTGCCATAGAATGATACAGTTGAATTTCTGCAAGGACCTGTATTTAGTTAGCTGAGGCTGGAGTCACAGTGATGTTGATGGTGATACCTCATATAGGCAAACAATTCAAGGCAGTAGATTTTCATATCACAGGGAAGGGCTCTTGATTTAGTTGATGTTGATAATTTTATGTAAGATGACATATGCTTTCAAAAGAATAACAAAAAGAAAATTGGAATGGCTTTGGACAGGAGATAAGATAACTGCTTAGTTAGATGTTGACTTGATTTTTTGTCAGCACAAGTTATATTGGTGACCTGAATAGAAAGTGTAGCACTTCATAGTTTACATTAAACCACCATAAGATGAATTAGAAGGCAGGAGTTTTGAACACTTCAGAGATGTCTGACAGAACCATAATAGCTTCATTGGTACATCAGCATTGATTTGTATATAAAAGGGAAATGTCAGAACAGAAAAAAAAGTTGGACTTCCCTTAATTTCAGTTCTAAGCTTTATGATAAAGTACATGGTGAACCTTGGCAGATTCCATGGCAGGCAAGGGTTACCCAAGTGGAGGGACAAACATGTCAGGCATAGAGAGCTTAAATGAGAAGCTTTCTTAGAAATAGGGGAGTGGAAAGGGAATAGAAAAAGATAAAGAAACAGAGAGACAGTGAGGACAGAAGGAAAGAAGAAGACATCCTATCTGGCCCAGCGAACAGCAGGAAAGAGAGTGGGAAAGAGTGGAGCAGGAAAGAGAGCAGAAGTGGGCAGTTATCTTTCTTTTAAAGGTGTCCTTTGCAGCTGCATGCAGACTCTGCAACCATGGAACTCTGGGCTGACCAGGATAATGTCTGAATGCATGCTGTCAGGTGACAGGGGCAGGCCAACATAATGCCTGAATCTTTACACTAAGTACTGGAATAATTGCCATAGTCTCAGGATTATAAGTGCTTTTTCTTCAATATGTTTATGAAAAGAATGTTATAAGGTCCCATACAAAACAGACATCAGCTATCCAGGTTGTGCAAAAACAAAATAAAAGAAGTGTTGAACTCATACAGAGACCAAAAAACACTACCCTTAAAATTGTTAACTGACAAATCTGTCTGGGTGGGGCAATGGCTTATGACATCAGAGAAACTAGACATTCTAGAACAGTTGGTTCTGGAACAGCTAACTGCTGAACATAATAGAAGAATCTACCAGCCCTTGGAATTATATTGTATTTGTTATACAAGAAATTGTTATACAAGAAATCAGGAATATGGAAATTAATTACAGACCTGAGAGCTATTAAAAATAATTCAGTCGGTGTGCTCTCTGCAGCCTGGATAGCCATTGCCTTATTACCTAAAGAATGGCAGTTATTTACTTAAAAGGCTGTTTCTTCACTATACCTTTACAAGAAAAAGATAGAGAAATATTTGCCTAATTATAATAATTCTCAATCAGTTAAAAGATATCAGTGGAAGGTTCTCCCATGGAAAATGTTAAATAGTCTCACTCTGTGCCACTATTTTTTATGGTAGCCATTGGAAATAATGTACAAACAAATTCCTCAATCTACAGTTTACTATTAAATGGATGACATTTTATTATCTGATTAAAATATAGATAATTTGTCAAGAATGTTTGAAGAAGCAAAGAAAATTTTATCTTGGTGGAGACTCTAATTTACTTCTGAAAAAATACAACGAGGAGATACTATTTTTTAATTTAGGCTATAAAATAGGTTTACAAATTTAGATCCCCCAAACTGCAGAGTCTTAATGACTTTCAGAGATTGCCAGGAGACATTTCCCATCTATGGCACATTATTGGTATAATTCCTGATCAACTTATTGATCTATACAAAACTTCAGATGATGACAAGGACTTAGAGAGTCCCAGGGAATTAATAGCCAGAGCTGAGAAAGTATTGGCATTGTGGAAGAGGAATTACAGATTGCAAATGTGGATCCTGTGGATTCAAAACTTAAGTGAATTCTAGTCATATCAGCATCTAAACATTACCCTACAGGAATTTTAATGCAAAGGGAAGATATTATCTGAGAAGGGCTTTTTCTACCACATAAACCAAGTAAGAAATAAAAAGCTTATGTGGAAAAGATCTCTGAATTGATTCTAAAAGGAAAAATAAGACTTCAACAATAATTAGCAGGAATAAATCCAGCAAAACTGTAGTACCTTTTACTAATGATGGAATTGACAAATTATGGGGAGAACATGAACCCTGGCAAAGAGCTTGTAGTGATTTTGGAGGGAGATCAATAATTATCCCAAAGCAACAGAAGTTATAGTGATATCTAGCTTATACCAATACTGCATATCTGAAGGTCAGAGATTGGAGCTTGACACTTGGTAACCATGGGGGTCTGGAAGTCTGTACAAACAGTCAGGAAGTGAGATTGCTTGGTGTAAACAGAATATAAGCAGGGAGAAACAGGAACTTATGATTTGTCTACTAAACCACTAAGAAGGTAGGGTGTGGCAATGGCTTGCTCCTTCTCTCTGATCTCTCAACATTTTCCTGTATATCTGACTTGGGGTTTTTATTAGTTAGACCTAATAAGGACTCCTTTTACAAGAATTCAACTCATAAGGACAACTAACTGGATCCTTTCTTGAATTATATGGGAAACACCAATAACTGGAGCTCCTACATTCTATACTGATGCAAATAAATCAGGAAAGGTAGGTTACAAATCAGAAATTTTAAATAACTCCTTATAATTCTGTCCTAAAATAAGAATTGTATGCTATTCTCATGATGTTAATGGATCATAAAAACCTCTAAACATAGTTACTGATTCTCATTATGCAGAAAGAATTGTTTTATATATCAAAAACCTCTGAATTTATACCAGATGATATAGGATTGGCTTTATTATTTATTTGGATATATGCATAGTCAGGAAAAGGAATCACCCCATATATATATAACAAACATCTGATCCTATAACATCTGCCAGGCCCTCTAGCGCAAGATAATGATGAAATTGATCAACTGTTGACAGGAAATGTGGTAAAGGCAACAGAAATTTGTTTATAAAAAATGTCAATAGCAAAGGATTGAAAAAATAGTTCCATCACTTGGCAACAAGTCAAGGAAACTACAAGGAAATGTCCAGTGTTGGTTAGTTTAATGTGTTGATCTCCAAATGGAAACTGGACAAGGGTTACATTGGGGAAGAGGTTTTCTTTTTTCCCACAGGTGAAGAAAAACATGTGAATCCTATCAAAATTGATAAATATTTAATTTGAACACAATACCTCTTAATCAGAAGACATTATTGTTTATCAAGCAGCATGACCTTTTAACCTATAAATCTATAAACGTAAGAAGTGTTTTTCATTTGATCAGATATAACTTGCCTAGGAGAACCTACCCAAAATTTAGAGTTGAGGAAGGGTTTTATTTTTTTTATTTCTGGGAGAATAAAATGTATCAATCTAGGAATCTGGAGACCACTGGACAAAAGAGACATCTGAAGAAAAAGGACAGATCATCTGAAAACTTGTCCCAAGAAAAAGAGTAAATTTTCCTATTGGTTTATCACATTTACAACAGGGTAAAATTTCATAAATCTTCCCAAATGTTTGTTTCCTTTTATATATAGAAATATAATGTGAATGGTGTTTTTGTAGTCCCAGTCCAAATAAAGATTAAAGCTGAGGTGGAATGTGGCTCTCTCCTTCTCTAAACTCAAGCATACTTGTTAAGATAAAAACCAAGATCTCTATCTCATGTGAAAAGAGTCATCTGAAAAGGAATATAATAAAAACAAGTACTTAGGACTATTACATTGCTGCTAATGTCATAATTTTTTCATGATATTAATGGTCATATAGAGTACTAACCAATTCTAGAAAAAGGTTTTGTCTACCTTCATGTACATGATTTCTGGTTTAGTATCTACCAACTTTCTATAGTGAACCATGACTATACCTAACAGTGACCTTTGAAGTCTCTAAAAGGAGTATGGGGCCCCACCCGAATGATTTCTCCAGGACTATGACAACACCATGATATGGAGTAACACCAACTAAAGATGAACTTTAGACTACAAACTGCTCATAAAAAGTGTGAGGTGATTTTTTGAGATGGTCCAGTCTCAACAACACTGCTCATAACAATTTCAAGCATTTGAAACAAGCTCTGTAGCTTCTGTGCATTCACTGGGGACTAAATGGCTGTGGGACTGGGCAGGAATGAAACTCCTTTAACAGTATGAGATTTCAGAAATGAAGAAAAAAGGAAAGGTTATGGTTTATGATTTAATAAGGGACTATTGTGTGTTAAATTGACATGGGGCACTTGTGCTATTTTTAATTTGTTCAATTACCAAATTGATACAAACTTAGACATGTCTGGTAAGTGGTAAATTTAACTGATGAAATTCCTCAATTAAATTGACCTGTAGACAAATCTGGAGGACATTTATTTTCATTAATGATTGATGTTGGAGGTCACAGGTAACTGAAGTGCTGCCAATCCTAGACAGTTAGTACTTAGACTTACAAAAATGCACATTGAATAAGCCATGAGGAACATTCCAGTAAGAATCGTTTTTCCATCGTCTCTGCTTTGGTTACTGCCTCCTGGTTTCTGCCGTTGGCGGTCTGACTTGTGTTTCTGTCAAACTGGACTGTAACTGTCAAACAAAATAAGGCCTTTAATACAAAAGTAATTTTTGGTCACAGCAGAAACCTAGTAGGACAATCATGAGTATGCAGGTATTGTTTTATGATTTGCATTTGTCCATGAGGTTAGTACACAAATGCATGAATACTATAAAAAATGGGAGTTTTAAATGTGGATTATATATGAAAGATACTTCATAGACACTTTAATGAATTTGATTAGAATCATGTAATTTATATGACTCTGAGTTTTATCAATGGAATTTGTATAAAATAAACTTTGGAAATCCTGGTTATTTCCTTAAGGGATGATTTTACATAAATTTCAATCTCCACTTCAAGAGATGCAATGCAAGTTGAACTACAGTATAAGTTAGCCATCACCAAATCCTCCAACAAGGATATCAACATAGTCTGGTGAACTGATGGAGAGGAATTCCAACACATTATCTTCAGGATTTGGGGGCTACATGCACCTTTCATCCAACATGGTAGAATTTTCAAATCAGGGGAGTCAAGACCACATCATAGCCTTCATATAACCTGGGCCACAATTGAATATCAAATAATAGGGTAATACCTTGGGATCAGGATGTGTAGGATGCACCCAGGAAAAACCCTTGCCTAGGTATTTTCTGGACTGCCATATATCAAGGACAATAACTTAACCTTACCTGTGGCATAGGGTATACACACAATTGCAACAAGGTGAGTGATGGGGGAAGTCCTGTGTATATGTCAATAAAGCACTGTTGGCCAATAGGGAACCAGATAGGTTGGACTAGGAGTCCAGGAGGACTCTGGGAAGGAGAAACAGAGAGTCAAGATGTAACGCCATGGGGTAGGAAGCCCAGAAACCTCTCCGGTAAGAGAAATACTTAGATTAGCAATTATGGGATAATTACTTAAGTCAGAGCTAGCCAGTAAGAAACAAGCAAGACCAACAGCTTCATAATTAATACAGCATCTTGTGTGTTATTTGGGTACTACAACACGGCAGAGCTGAGGTGACTGGCGGGTGATAAACCAAAGCAGCTAGCAAGGAAAGGCTTCTCTTTACAGGTAAGATCCACTTTATCTCTAGCTGGTAGTGGTATGGTGAGTGACATAATGCAAAGATCATAAAGGGACATCATTGGCAACCTGTCAGCTCCCTAATTACCAAGTAGCCTGCCTGTGCCAAGCTTACATTCAAGGGTATTTGAGCCACACCCTCATTTCATTTGACCAAGGACAATCCTAACCACAAAGGGTTTAGGACTACATCATGGTGTTAAGCAAGACAAGGATTCATTGCAATGACCAAACAAAATGCCCATGCCTTAATATAAAGAATGGATAGACTGCTCCAGATCTTATTCTGACATCAGCTGATATTTTTCTTCAGGGTGATTCTGCTCCCAAAACCTGAGTTCAACCATGAGGTTTTCCAAGCTGATAACAAACAGACAACTGAGAGAAAATCAAGCTAAGAAAGAAGCCTGGTTCAATTTAAGTTCAAGCGTGTGAGCCACCCAAATCTTCAGAACACCCAGGAGAAATGCTTGCCAATGGTGTAGAGCCTGGTTGACAACACGTCTTAGGTTTTTTGGGCCACAGACATGGAAATACTCTGGGTAGACTGGAATGAGGGGTGTGTGAACAGCTCCTTATATCCATTATATGTCCAGGTACTATCTGGTTTTTAACAGGTCTAGGACAGGTTGATTTTAACTGTGTTTTACTCAACACCAGGATCTCAGAAATTGTTGGAACCACCGCATCTATCATAATTGTTAATCTGTTAATGATATTTCCCACATAAAATTCAAGAAAGTATTCCATGCCATTTTCTCAGTGAATCCATGCCACATTCTCCTATGACATGAATCAGTACCACATCATAATCTCTTTGTGGTCTGTCCAGACCTGAGCATCAAAAAAATTATCCCAGTCTCTCTTACACTTATTTACTGGCCCCACCAAGGCCTAGTAAGAACCAGAGATAGTTTCAAGACAGGATTTCTCTGTGGCTTTGAAGGCTGTCTTGTTACTAGTTCTTGTACACCAGGCTGTTCTTGAACTCACAGAGATCTACCTACCTCTACCTCCTGAGTGCTGGTCCTGCTTATTGTAGCACTTCAATTCCTTACTTTGTAGTTTAGCTTTTGGGTACTCACTGTTATTTCTCTTGGTGTTCTGGTCTCTGATATACATGTGAATTATTGTGCCTGTTTTTCCCCTTTTCTCCTGAGTTCCTGAAGTATTTTTTTGGTTGATGTTAGGCTGTGTCTTCTCATAGTCTGACTCTTTGACCCAGAAATTTCTCTCCATCATTCTTTGAAATTGGAAAGGAGAATTTTAATTTAATTTAATTTTAATTGTAAGTACCATTAGTCTCATCATAGTAATTATTTTTTATTTATATTTTCAGAAACAAGCTTTCTTCACATGTCACTCTCAGCTCCCTCTCCCTCCACTCCTCTCCCTCCCCTTCAACCCTCCCCCAACCCCTCACCCAATATCCACTCCACTCTCCAAGGAGTGTTAAGGCCCTTCATGGGGGATCTCAAAAGTCTGTCATATCATTCAGGGCAGGGCCTAGGCCCTCCCCCATGTGTCCAGGTGGAGACAGCATCTCTCCACATGAAATGGGCTCCCAAAGTCTACATCATAGTCATTATTAACATGCATTTTTCTTTTATATTGGTAGCTAAAATATTTTAAAAACTGAAAACTACTACAATTTTAAGAAATCCTTGATGCATTAAATATCAAGTTGGTTCCAGTTTTCAATATTAAAATGAAAGCTGCCTTATAAAATGCAATTGTAAATATTCTTGTGCATAAAATGTTACCCTTTTTATTATAGTTTTCATAATTTCCAAAACTATATCAAAAGTTGTGTTTGTAGGAGGGAAGATGGTATTTGAGACTGGTTACTGGCACATCCTCCCCAGTTGTGGATCAGTGCAAATGGGTGGCTTGGCTGGAGCCACTGGTGCTTAGACCCAATCCTAGGAACCTTGCTTCTGGGCCTGCTCAGTGCCAGACCCTTGGCTTGCTTTAGGGACAGGAACTGGGAACTCTCCCCTCTCTCCTTTCCTCCCTCCCTCCCTCTCATCCTGGCTACTCCACCTGCAGTGTGGGAATGGGGATGGACTGCTTGGTCATCATGGACTGTGAACTCCAGCTGAACATGGACCAGGAGGTGTGGAATCTGCAGGAGCTGGTGAAGGAGCTGGAGAAGCAGCAGAAGCTGCTGAGGATCATCCCAGGAGCCCTGCAGTATGCAGCTTCCTCAGGCACAGCTGCCCAGCTCAGACCTGCATGTCAATCTCTTTTTCAGGCACTGTGTAGCTTTGGGGGATTCCTTCTAGGCCTGGGACCTTATGAGGGAAGCTGGGTGGGCTGGAGCCATGGCAGATCAGCAGCAGGAATGGCCTGACTCCACCTCCATTCTTACAGTGTGCCAGGGTAGCTTGCTGGATGAAATAGATACCCTGGGGCCCCAAGAGCTGGAGAGAATGTCAGCCTTGGTCGAGGAGGAGGAGATCAGGCTGTACTCACCACCAAAGAAAAAGCTCACACCAATGCAGAAATCTGTCAGTACATTAGTTTGGTACAGTCAAATTCAGTTTACGTAAGTCCTGATGTGGAATGTGGTAAAAAAAAGTTTCTTATCCACAAATTTGATCAAAGATGATGTGTCAAAGATCATGAGGGGTCCCAGAACACAAATGTGCTGACAAAAACTTTGAATCACATGTGAGAAAAAAGGTCCCAATTCAGGGCCAGTTATGGTGGCATGTGCCTTAGATCCCAGCACTCAGTAAGCAGAGGCAGCCAGAACTCTGAATTTTGAGTCCAGTCTGTTAAAAGTGCCAGTTCCAGAACAGCTAGAACTAAACATAGATGTCATTTCTCAACAAACAAACCAAAGGAAAACAAGTAAACAAAAAGATCCCAGTTCAATGGATGAGATCTAAAGATGGTGTTTTGGTGAAATCTTCAGTAGGATCACATTTCTGTCAGCTAGTTTGGGTTACAGCTCAGTGGCAGAGATTCTAACCAACACACTGGAAGTGCTGAGCTTCCTGTCTAGGAAGAAGATGGTAAAGAAATGGGGTGGGAGGAAAAACTTGACCCTTTGACACATGAAGTTGTGTGATTTTGTCTTCCCTCCCCTGCCCCACTGCAGATGCTGTTACCCTGCCCACTTTCCCCAGCTTTGAGTCTCCTCCTGTGTCCTATGCACATCCCTAACAACGCCTGTGGTGGCAGAGGCAGGCCGCCAGCCAGCAGAGCCTGCAAGGCCACTGTGCATTTGAGCTTGGCCCACCATGTTGTGGCTTGAGCAAGGCCTGTTCCTCAGACTGTGAAGGAAGGGTCTCCACTGTGCTCCGGGATTTCTCCTTGTGAAATCCCGTGCTGTATTGGGAATCTGGGGAAACAAACAAACATAAAACACAAAACAGGCTCTTTTTGTATTAAATACTTTATCATGGGTCTTGAGCTTCCCGTTTTCTCAAAGTAAGGGCTGAAGGTTTTTAGGGGGAATCTAATAATCCTGTAGGTGATAAAAGTCCATATGCCACAACTAAAAGACTCAGAGCCATTTTATGTACATGTTCAAAAATGAGAAATTCCTCTTTGTTCTGTGAAGCATCATGAAGCAAAATCAATTTAACAAATGATGCTACTTTGTCATCCTCAGAGACGCTCATCTCTATTATTTTTACTTTTTATTTTTAATGTTTGTCTTCCTGTCTGATTTCAATGAACTGACTGGATTTATGGAGGAATTTCAATTATTATTCAATCAACTTTATGCTGTGGATATAAGCAATCTCCTATCTAATTCTACATGGCAAAATCATCAGTATGAAACTCACTTAACCTTCATAGGCAATATTTTATCTTTAAACTTTTACCTACAGGTTCCCATATCTTTAAATTTAGATAAATGTTTTAGAGAATAAGAGAGATTTTCTTGAATGAAAGCAAAATTTTAGACATGAGATTTATCAATAACTTACAGGAATTACAATGCAAAAGTATATGAAGAATTTGAAGGAAAAACGTGACCGAAGTTTGTCAAAGCTGTGTA
Source organism: Mesocricetus auratus (assembly GCF_017639785.1). NCBI lineage: Eukaryota > Metazoa > Chordata > Mammalia > Rodentia > Cricetidae > Mesocricetus > Mesocricetus auratus. The sequence goes on along the minus strand of NW_024434211.1, from coordinate 9,506 downwards.
ATGAGCAGCTCAGTGCCACAGATATAGATAGCAAACTATCTGTCTTTCATTGTCCAGGCTTCCCATTAGGCTAGAATAATAGGCTTTCAGCCAAAACTAGTATATAGTTCCAAAAGAAATTCAGTAAGCAACTCAATTGTAATCGCCGAACTCAGAGAATGTGGTACCTGAATATAATAGAATTTTACTCAGCCAAAAACTGAAATGAAATTTTCTCAGCAGTACATGGAGAGTAAAATATGTCAAGTGTTCCTAGCTCAGAAATACAAATACAACACCACTCCCATGTGGATGGTAGCTACTTCTTTTAACTTCAAACATCCTTCATTCCTCATGTTGAAAAATATCCTAATTCCTCACGCCATGGACAACACTAATAAATTCTGATCTGTCCAAGTAAAGTCATTTGCCTGTGGAATTATATTCCTCTCTGAGCTGGCTTTGACCACTGATGACAGAGTTTCTGTGTGGCCTGGTCCCAAAGTCCTTAAACACATAGAGACACCTATTAATTATAAACTGTTTGGCAAATGGATCAGGCTTCTTATTGGCTAGCTCTCTCTTAATTATTAACCAATTTCTACTAATCTATGTATTTCCACATGGTCTTGTATTGCTGGAGACTGCCCGGACCTGTTACTCCTTTTGCAGGCTACATGGTGTCTGTTTTGGTGAGCTACCTCTCCCAGAATTCTTCTAATCTCCTTGTCTCATAGCCCCACCTATTGTTCCTGCCTGGCCACTAGCCAATAAGAGAAACATATATACAGAAGGACAATCTGTAAAATTCTTGCTATCTTAGCTGAAATGGTGCAATTTGTATCTACATTGACTCCTTTGTAGGTGGGGTCTGACAGGGTAGCAGTTTTTCTGAGGATTCTTCTTAAAAACCCTTTTTTCTCTAGATTTCTTTTTCCAACCATAAAAATTTAGGAGAATTTCTGTATCCTCTCCTCTACTAAACTCTATAGAATCATCCATTTGCTCTTAACTTAGGCCATGATACAGGCTTCTGCTATTTTTCCATTGACTGGCTATGAGGACTCAAATCACCAACCTTTCCTGTTAAGACATTGAATGGTTGAATGGTCTTTTTGGTCATATCCAAAACAATTTAGGTAGCTTCTTATCTATATCTGAAGCAATTTAAGTACCCTTTTAATTATATCCTAGGCAATTCAAGCAGTTACTTTTGTCAACATTCACATTCAAAATCACATCTCATACATACCAGTGTGTCCATACCATACACACAGAACATACATACATAAAACTTTCAGTCATCCTTTCTCCCTAGGTCATGATTAATTCATTGAAATGAAACTTCCTTAATTGAAATCTCTTGTGACAGAATAGCTCCAGCCAATCCTTGAATTAAAACAAATGGTTGAAAAGGCCCTCCTGGTCTTCACCATCTTTCCATTTCCAATTGTCAATATTCTGTTGTAGCCAGGCAATTTGAGAGGAATTGCAAGGGGTAACAATAACATCAGATACTTTGCCAAAGATTTGTAAACTTACCTTATATGCCCTAACAATAAGTTGCATAACTGCTTGTGGATATGCTCTAACTGCCTTGAAGGAAAGGCATGATCATGTACCCAAAGAATGGGTCCAGCCTGCCAAAAGAACCCAGTGGGAGCATCACTGGAGGAAAATACCAAATAGGACACAGCAATGACCAATAAAAAAATTTCAGAATTCCTACCAGAGTAGATAAATGTGGTCATGTGGTACCCATGCCCATCATAGTTTTACTGACCTGTCTCAAATCCTGTAGCAGGTGCCATTTTTCTAATTTTTTCTTTGTAACAAAAATAGGTATATTCCAAGGGGAGGTGGAAGATTCAATATGTCCAGTCTCCAACTGTTCTTGCACAAGCTGATGAGCAGCCTCCAATTTTATTTTAGAGAGGGGCCATTGATCTACCCACATGGGTTGCACTGACTTAATAGGCTATATGGTTGGAGGCTTAGTCACAATGGCCCCAGCTAAAAATGTCCCAGTCCTGTCCAATCTTCTGACTTACAAGTAACAGAATTTCTTAAAGCAACTGGTTGAGTGGTAAAAAGTTCTGTGTGCCCCTTATCATCTCTCCATTCAAAAAGTTCTGAGATACACTCAGGAGCTACAGGCATATCCAATCCTAGTAATGTGGCATGGCACAATTGTAGCCAATCACTAGGAGTACAGTTTAAGGCTAAACATAGTCAGTAATTTACTAAATGTTCCTCCTGGGCATTTTAAAATGTTTTTTCAAGAACAACCATTTGTTCCTCCTTTTAGCACTATCACAAAATAGTGCAGCATTCACTAATCTCCAAAGGGCAAAAGGGGAGATAAGAAAACTTTCCGGCCCCTCTTGCTGAAGAGCCTTTTGGAGGTTGTTTTTAACTTGTACCCAATCAGAGATATTAAACCTTCCTGAGTGTAAAAACCATGGACTTGGTTTTTCCAAAATTAGAATAAAATATTTAGCTGTCTCCCCAATGCTGGTACCTTGCCTCTTTAACAATTCTACTAACTATGCATATCTTTTAGGTTCTTTCCTGTTTCCCAGACTCTCTGTCAGTGGAAGTGCAGACTGGCACTATCCTGATCCATGTCTAAAATCCATATATGAGTGAGCACATACCAAGTTTGTCTTTTTGTGACTGGGTTACCTCACTCAGGATGGTTTCTTCCAGTGCTATCCATTTACCTGTGAATTTCAAGATTCCATTGTTTCTTTTTCTGCTGAGTAATACTCCATTGTGTAAATGTACCACATTTTCTCTATCCACTCTTCAGTTGAGAGACATCTAGGTTGCTTCCAGGTTCTGGCTATTACAAATAATGCTGCTATGAACATAGTGGAGCACAGGCCCTTGTTGTATGAATTTGCCTCATTTGGATATATGCCTAAGAGTGGAATTGCTGGGTCTTGTGGTAGATTGATTCCCATTTTCCTGAGGAATCTCCATACTGTTTTCCAAAGTGGCTGTATGAGTTGGCACTTCCACTAGCAGTGGAGGAGTGTTCCCCTCTCTCCACATCCTCTAAAACATAAATTAGTCTTCGGTGTTTTTGATTTTTAGCCATTCTGACATGAGTAAGATGGTATCTCAGAGTTGTTTGGATTTGCATTTCCCTGATGGCTAAGGATGTTGAGCACTTTCTTAAGTGTCTCCTGGCCATTTTAGTCTCCTCTATTGAGTTCTGTACCCCACCTTTTAATTGGATCCTTTGGTGTTTTGGAGATTTGCTTCTTGAGTGCTTTGTAAATTTAGGAGATTAACCCTCTGTCAGTTGTGGGGTTAGTTAATATCTTTTCCCATTCTGTGGACTGCCTTTTTGTCTTGTTGACTGTGTCCTTTGCCTTACAGAAGCTTTTTAGTTTCAGGAGGTCCGATGGTTTTTTTGTTTTGTTCTGTTTTTGGTTTTTATGAGACAGGGTTTCTCTGTATTGTTTTGGAGGCTATCGGTTCAGCCCTGCCTCGGACTCACAGAGATCTGCCTGCCTCTGCCTCCCGAGTGCTGGGATTAAAGGCATGCGCCACCACCGCCCGGCCAGGAGGTCCCATTTGGTAATTGTCAATCTCAGTGTCTATGCCACTGGTGTTATGTTCAGGAAGTGGTCTACTGTACCAACTCATTGAAGAGTATCTCCCACTTTCTCTTCTAAAAATTTCAGTGTGGCTGGATTTATGTTGAGATCTGTGATCCATTTGGACTTACGTTTTGTACAAGGCGATAAACATGGATCTATCTGCAGTCTTCTGCATACCAGTACCCAGTTATGCCAGCACTATTTGTTGAAGATGCTTTCTTTTTTCCATTGTATAGCTTTAGCTTCTTTGTCAAAAATCAAGTGTTCATAGGGGTGTGGGTTAAAATCAGGGTTTTTAATTCGGTTCCATTGGTCTACCTGCCTAGTTTTGAGTCAATACCAAGCTGTTTTCAGGACTATAGCTCTATAATAGAGCTTGAAGTCAGGTATGGTGATGCCTCCTGAAGTTCCTTTATTGTATAGGGTTGTTTTTTTGCTATCCTGGGCCTTTTGTTTTTCATATAAAGTTGATTAAGATATGCATGGTACACAAGAGAAGAGAAATGAGGCAATATCCTATGAACAGATGGGGAACATGGTGAGGGGTGGTGAGGGAGTGGGAGCTGGGAAATAGAGAGGGGGAGAAGAGGAAGAGAGAGTAGGTCATGGGGGAACAGGAATGTTGAGTGGGGGGTAGGATGGGGGAAGAGGGAATCATAGGTTAGAAAACAGATCAGGCAAGATTGTGACCTCTAGTGATCTAAAGGGATGACACCAATTGGCAAGCTAAGCAATAGTGGAGAGACCACATCGAATGTCCATTCCTGATACTGAATTTGATGTCTATAACCATCCTGGAGCCTTCATCCAGTGACTGATGGAAGCAGAGGCAAACACTCACAATTAAGCACTGAACTGAACCCAAGGAACCCAGTGACAGAGAGAGAAGAGCGATGAGCAAATTGGCAAAGAATGGGCTGGCAAAACAAGCAGAGACAGCTGCTCTGAACAGGGGAGAGCTCTTGGACCCCAGACCAACAGCTGGGAGGCCAGCATGGGACTCATCCAGACCCCCTGAATGTGAGAGTCAGTGAGGAGGCCTGGGAAACCTATGGCGCCCTGAGCAGTGGATCAGTGTTTATCCCTCGAATACAAACAGACATCGTGTGTCCATAACACAAAGAGGGATGCTTTCTTACCCTGGACTCTTAGGGAAGTGCCTGGACCCGACCGTGAGTGAAATGACAGACTCTAGATATCCCCTATGTGGAAGGAATTGGCAATAGGGTGGGAGGATGGGGTATGGTGAGGGGATGCGGGAGGAAGGGAGGGAGAGTGAACTGGGATTGACATGTAAAAAAAGCTATTTAAAATTAAAAAAATAAAAAAAATTCTTCTAACTGTTCTATCAATACAGTCTTAGAAGCTGATGTACTTTTTCCAAATACACCCTCACAAATCCTTAACTTCTGGTCAGCCTCTGAGGGTGATTTCTCAGGGTCCCCTTTCTTTCCCAATCTTGGTGTTGGGTAAAAGCCTGGAGATTTAATCCAATCCACCCTCCTAACCACTAAGGGTGATCTATCAGGTTTCGCTTCCTTTCCTAACATTGGTGCCACGTGAAATCCTGGAGATTTAATCTGGTACCCCTAACTTGGTAACCCTTGCCAATACACCCTCATAACCTTACCTGCTGGCCAACCTTCCAGGGTGATCTCTCCTTTCTTTCCCAAGTCTCCTTTCTTTTCCAATCTCCTTTCTCTCCCAATCTTTCCCAATCATTCCAAGTCTCTCCAAATCTTGGTGGGACCTCCCTTTGCCACAAGCTAGTCTAATGTATCGGGCAAAAGCCTGGAAACTGAAATGAAAGACAAGATTTCTGGTCTCTTCTTCATTGTAGAGATGGAGCAGCCTTATATGCAGGAGCACAGCACAGTGGAAAAGCCCCAAGTGGAAGAGATCGTGTTTTCCTCATGCTTGATGTTAATGTCAGTGGGGCAAGGCCAGGGCAGTAAGCCAGGACTAGAAAACAGAATGCACTTGGACTGGAAAAGAGGATGCACCTGTTGGCTGACCAGCAACTCACAGAGAAACCATGGGGGCTGAGACCCAACAATATATACTGTATTATGGTCAAAAGTTGTTTCACAATGACGATGGGTCATTTTCATTCTCTGGTGCTATCAAGATCTTCTGTGGAGGAACATGGGTCAGTGTACTTAGGACAGTATGATGGATCAATCTATGTTATGACAACTCTTCCCACCAGCTTGGGCCCACTATGTCAGCCCCAGATGAGCACTCAGAGACTTATAATAGTTATATTGTTGGCCCATTACTAGGGTTTCTTATTTGGCTAGTTCTATATTAATGATTAACCCATAACTACTAATCCATGTATTTCTACATGATCTTGGCTTACCAGGGAACACCAGACCTGTAACTTCTTTTCCTGCTCTATGATGACTGCTCAGCAGATGAAAGTGATTTTCAGAAAAGAGAGTGATTTTGCTGTTTGTCCCTGCTTATATAATGTTGCTGCCCAACTATGTCACTTCCTGACTGTCTGCACAGACCTCACAGACCTCCAGATCTCTATGGTTAGTTAATGGCAAGGTCCATTCTCTGACTCCCAGACAGGCTTGATTTGTGCAAAAGATATCATGACAAAGTTGGAGCTATCTGGAAGCTTCATTTCCAGTCCTCTTCCTTTAGCACTTGGTCTTTTGTGGTCACACTCAGGTTATCAGAATTGACAGCAGACACATTTATCTCCTGTTCCATCTCACTGGTCCCAAGATGTAAATGGTTAGTTAGATTCACATATAACACTGAAGCTTTAAATGGTTCTGACATCATCTTTCCTTTAGTTTAAGATTCACACACACACACACACACACACACACACACACCCTCACTTCTTATAATATTTAACCTATAAGATATAAAATATATTCAAAAATTTATTAAAAAGAGGAAATTAATATTGAGAGCAAAATTTTGTAAATTTAAATGGGTTTAGCTCATTCCATCTGTTTCTGTCTTCCTAATTTGAACTCTGACAGTCCAAGACCTTAACCCTGAAAATTAAATCACTTAAATTGCTGCTTATAAAAACTAAGGAAAACACAAATGATTTTAAATAAAATAACATTACTAAGATAATGAGTAAATTTCAATTTTATTTTTTTTCAGATTGGAAACTTTCATGTCCAAATATGATTTCAAGACTTTGCACAATAGATCATAAAACTTTTAAACAGTACCAATTGTTTGTCTGGCATTTGAATGTGGTCATACAGGAACTGTTTTAAAATTTAATATTGGGAGTTGATTAAGCACTGAAGAGCTTTGAAACAAGCTGACATGGAGTCATTCACTATACTTGTTTTAAGATTCAGATTGATTTAATGTTTTAATCATATTAAATAGTTTTAATCCCTTATATAACCTATTTGAGAAAATATAAAACAGTCATATAAAAGAGTAGACCCATTGAATATGATTCACAAGATGTTTTATGTGATTCTTCAGATTTTAGAGCATATTTTTTTCTTTTATCATTTTTATTTTAATTTTAAATAGCTTGTTTTACATGTCAACCCCAGTTCCCTCTTCCACCCGTCCTCCTGCACTCCCCTTCCCCCACAGCCTCCCAACCTATTGCCAATTCCTTCCACATAGGGGATACCTAGAGTCTGTCATTTTACTCTGGGTAGGGTCCAGGCACCCCCTAAGAGTCCAGACTGAGAGAGCATCCCTCTTTGAGCTATGGGCACACGATGACTGTATTCCAGGGATAGACACTGTTCCACAGCTCAGGGCCCCATAGGTTGTCCAGGCCTTCTCACTGACACATTTACGGGGTCCAGATCAGTCCCCTGCTGGCCTCCCCGCTGTCGGTCTGGGATCCAAGAGCTCTCATCCGTTCAAATCAGCTGTCTCTGCTGGTTTTGCCAGCCCATTCTTTGCTGTCTCTCTGTCACTGTGTTCCTGGGGTTCAGTTCAGTGCTTAATTATGTGTTTCCCTCTGCTTCCATCAGGCACTGGATGAAGTCTCCCGGATGGTTATAGACATCAAGTTCATTATCAGGAATGGACATTCGAGGTGGTCTCTCCACTATTGTTTAGCTTGCCAATTGGTGTCATCCCTTTAGATCACTAGAGGTCACTCTGGTGCCTGATCTGTCTTCTAACATATGATTCCCTCTTCCCCCTATTCTACCCCCAACCACTCAACTTCCTATTAACCCATGACCTACTCTCTCTTTCTCTTCTCCCTCTCTCTTCTTCCTAGCTCCCACTCCACCCCACCCCTCCCCGTGTTCCCCATCCTTTCAGAGGATCTTGTCTCAATCCTCTTCTCTTGGGTACTATGCATATATACATATCTTTCAGCTTCTTTCCTCTTTCCCAGACTCTCTATCAGTGGAAGTGCAGACTGGAACTATCCTGATCCACATCTAAAATCCATATATGAGTACATAGCATATTTGTCTTTTTGTGACTGGCTTTCTTCCAGTGCTATCCATTTACCTGTGAATTTCAGGATTCCCTTGTTTTTTTCTGCTGAGTAATACTCCATTGTGTAAATGAACCACATTTTCTCTATCCACTCTTCAGTTGAGAGACATCTAGGTTGCTTCCAGGTTCTGGCTATTACAAATAATGCTGCTATGAACATAGTGGAGCAGATGCCCTTGTAGTATGAATTTGCCTCATTTGGATATATGCCTAAGAGTGGAATTGCTGGGTCTTGTGGTAGATTGATTCCCATTTTCCTGAGGAATCTCCATACTGATTTCCAAAGAGGCTGTACGAGTTGGCACTCCCACCAACAGTGGAGTAGTGTTCCCCTCTCTCCACATCCTCTACAACATAAATTGTCTTCGGTGTTTTTGATTTTAGCCATTCTGACAGGAGTAAGATGGTATCTCAGAGTTGTTTGGATTTGCATTTCCCTGATGGCTAAGGATGTTGAGCACTTTCTTAAGTGTCTCTTGGCCATTTTAGCCTCCTCTATGGAGAATTCTCTATTTAGTTCTGTACCCCACATTTTCATTGGATCCTTGGGTGTTTTGGAGACTTGTTTCTTGAGTTCTTTGTAAATTTTGGAGATTAGCCCTCTGTCAGATGTGGAGTTAGTGAATATCTTTTCCCATTCTGTGGAATGCCTTTTTAGCCTTGTTGACTATGTCCTTTGCCTTACAGAAGCATTTTAGTTTCAGGAGGTCCCATTTGTTAATTGTCGATCTCAGTGTCTGTGCCACTGATGTTATGTTTAGAAAGTGGTCTACTGTACCAACTCGTTGAAGAGTATCTCCCACTTTCTCTTCTAAAAGTTTCAGTGTGGCTGGATTTATGTTGAGATCTTTGATCCATTTGGACTTAAGTTTTTACAAGGCGATAAACATGGATCTATCTGCAGTCTTCTGCATACCAGTACCCAGTTATGCCAGCACCATTTGTAGAAGTTGCTTTCTTTTTTCCATTGTGTAGTTTTAGCTTATTTGTCAAAAATCAAGTGTTCATAGGTGTGTGGGTTATAATTAGGGTTTTCAATTCGGTTCCATTGGTCTACCTGCCTATTTTTGTGCCAAAACCAAGCTGTTTTCAGGACTATAGCTCTATAATAGTGCTTGAAGTCAGGTATGGTGATGCCTCATGAAGTTCCTTTATTGTATAGGGTTGTTTTGGCTATCCTGGGCCTTTCGTTTTTACATATAAAGTTGATTAATGTTCTTTCCAGGTCCTTAAAGAATTGTGATGGAATTTTGATAGGGATTGCATTGAATCTGTAGACTGCTTTTAGCAAGATTGCCATTTTTATTATGTTGATCCTACCAATCCAAGAGCATGGGAGATCTTTCCATTTGTGGTATGCTCTTTGATTTCTTTCTTTAAAGACACAAAGTTCTTGATATATAGGCTTTTCACTTCCTTGGTTAACATTATCCCCATATATTTGATGCTGTT
>NW_024434210.1:0-13123 GCF_017639785.1 Mesocricetus auratus | reverse complement strand
CTACATGTGTAACTTATGGTAAACTAACGATACAACACTGAGAATCTATAAGCGAAACTTCTTGAATACATTGAATACTTTAAAATCTACACGTGTAACTTCTTGAAAACTAATGATACAACCCTGTCTGAGAATCTACAAGTGTAACTTATTGAAAATTAACAGTACAACACTGTGTGAGAAACTACATTTGTAACTCCGTGAAAACTAATGGTAAAACACTGTGTTAGAAACTACACGTGTAATCTATTGAAAACTAACGATACAACACTGTGTATCTTTAAGCACAACTTCTTGAAAAATAATGACACAACACTGTCTTGACATTCTACACGTGTAACTTCTTGAAAACTAACGAGACAACACTATTTGAGAAAGTACATGTGTACCTTATGGAAAACTAATGATACGACACTGAGTGAGAATCTATAAGCGAGACTTCTTGAATACTTTGGATACAACAGTGTCTTGAGAATCTACATGCATAACTTCTTGAAAACTAACGACACAACACTGTCTGAGAATCTACACGTGTAACTTATTGAAAATTAACGATAAACCACTGTGTGAGAATCTACACGTGTAATAATGAAAATTAACGAAACAACACTGTCTAAGAATCTACATGGGTAACTTATTGAAAACTATTGATACAACACTGTGTGAAAAACTACATGTGTATCTACTTGAAAACTAATGATAAAACATTGTGTGAGAATCTAAACATGTATCTTATTGAAAAGTTTTGATACAACACTGTCTTTTAATCTAGATAAGTAACTGTTTGAAAATAAAGGATACAAATCTGTCTTAGAATCTACACGTGTACTTTTTTGAAAACTAATGATACAAGACTGTGTGAGAAACTACATTCGTAACTTCATGAAAACTAATGATAAAACACTGTGTTAGAATCTACACATGGAATCTATTGAAAACTAAGGATATAACACTGTGTGAGAATCTTTAAGCGTAACTCTTGAAAAATATCGATACAACACTGTCATGAGAATCTACAAGTGTAATTTTTGAAAACAAATGATAAAATACTGTGTGAGACTCTATAAGCATAACTTCTTAAAAATGATACAACACTGTCTGAGAATCTTCATGTGTAACTTATTGAAAATTAATGATACAACACTGTGTGAGAATCTACACGTGTAACTAATTGAAAATTAACTATACAACACTGTGTGATTATCTACACGTGTAACTTATTGAAAACTAACTTTAAAATACTGTGTGAGAAAGTACATGTGTAACTACTTGAAAACTAACGAATCTATCTTAGAATCTATAGGTGTATCTTATTGAAAAGTAACAATACAACATTGTGTTTGAATCTATATGTGTAACTTCTTGAAAATAATGTACATAACACTGTCTGAGAATGTACAAGTGTAACTTCTTGAAATCTAACAATACAAAACTGTGTGAAAATCTATAAGCGAAACTTATTGAAAACTAATGAAACAACACTGTGTGAGAAACTACATGTGTAAATTCTTGAAAAAAAATGATACAACACAGTGTGAGAAACTACATGAGTAACTTTTTGGAAACTAATTATACAAAGCTGCCTGCACATCTATACGTGTAACTTATTGAAAACAATGGAAACAACACTTTGTGGGAAACTATGTGAGTAACATCTTGAAAACAAACGATGCAATATTGTGTGAGAATCTATATTTGTAACTTATTGAAAACTAATGATACAGCACTGTCTGAGAATGTATATATGAAACTTCTTGAAATCTAACGATACAACAGTGAGTTCTAAACTGAATGCACAACTTCTTGAAAACTAACAATAAAACACTGTGTGAGAATCCACACATATAACTTTTTGAAAACGATTGATACTGTGTGAGAATCTACATACATAAGTTCTTGAAAACTAATGATAAAACAAAGTGTGAGAATCTCCTTGTGTAACATATAAAAATTAACGATCCAACACTATTTGAGAAACTACATATTTAATATGTTGAAAACTAGCGAAACAACTCTGTAAGAGAATCTACATGTGCAACTTCTTAAAAACAAATGATAAAACACTGTGTGAGTTTCTATGTGTGTAACTTCTTCAAAACGAATGATACAGCACTGTGTGATAATCTATCTACGTAACTTCTTGAAATCTAACTATAAAACTCTGAGTTCTAAACTTCTGGAAAACTAACGATACAACACTGTATGAAAATCTACACGTGGAACTTATTGAAAATTAATTATACAACACTGTGTGAGAATCTACACGTGTAACTTATTGAAAACTAATGATACAACATTGTGTGAGAAAATATGTGTAACTTATTGAAAACTAATGATACAAAACTGTGTGAGAATCTATAGGAGTAACTTTTTGAAAATTAATGATACAACACTGTGTTTTAATCTATATGTGTAACATCTTTAAAATAATGAACACAACAATGTCTCATATTCTACACGTGTAACTTATTGAAAATTAAAGATAGACCACTGTGTGAATCTACACGTGTAGCTCCTTGAAAACTTATGATACAACACTGTGTGAGAATCTATAAGCGTAAGTTCTTGAAAACCTACGATACAACACAGAGTATCTAAACATGTAACTTAGTGAAAATTAACAATACAACACTGTGTGAGTATCTATACTTGTAACTTATTGAAAATTAATGATACAACCCTGTCTGAGAATCTACGCATGGAACTTATTGAAAACTATCGATAAAACACTCTGTGAGAAATTACATGTGTAAGTTCTTGAAAACCATTGATACAACACAGTGTGAGAAACAACATGAGCAACTTCTTGAATACTAATGATACAAAGCTGCCTGCACATCTATTCGCGTTACTTATTGAAACCAAATGAAACAATACATTGTGGGAAACTACTTGGGTAACATCTTGAAAACTAACAATACAGCACTGTGTGAGATTCCACATGTGTAACTTATTGAGGACTGACGATATAGCACTGTGTGAGAATCTATATATGTATCTTCTTGATATCCAAATATACAACTGTTAGTTTTAAACTGCATAATTCTTGAGAACTAACGATACAACACTGTGTGAGAATCTACACATGTAACATATTGACAATTAATGATCCAACGCTGTCTGATAATCTACACGTGTAACTACATGAAAACTAACGACACAACTGAGATTCTACACCCATATTTTATTGAAAAGTAACGAGACAACACTGTGTTTGAATCTATATGCATAATTTCTTGAAAATAAAGGACACAACACTGTCTGAGAATCTACACGTGTACCTTCTTGAAATCTAACGATACAACACTGTGAAAGAATTTACATGTGTAACTTCTTAAAAACAGACAACACAACACTGTGTGAGTATCTATGTGTGTAACTTCTTGAAAACTAACGATACAGTACTGTGTGAGAAACTATATATGTAACTTCTTGAAATCTAACGATACAACTCTGAGTTATAAACTGAATGCATAACTTCTTGAAAACTAATGAAATAACTCTGTGTGAGAAACTACACGTGTAACCTATTGAAAATTAAAGATAAAACACTATTTGAGAATCTACACGTGAACTTATTGAAAACAAACGATACAATATTGTGTGAGAAACTAAATGTGTAACGTCTTGAAATCTAACGATACAAAGCTGCCTGTACATCTATATGCATAAGTTATTGAAAACAAACAAATCAACACTTTTTGGGAAACTATGTAACATCTTGAAAACAAAAGATACAACATTGTGTGAGAATCTATATTAGTATCTTATTGAAAAATAATTACACAGTACTTTGTTAGAATGTATATATGTTAGTACTTGAAATCTAAAGATACAACAGTGTGTGAGAACCCACATTTGTAACTTATTGAAAACTAACAATACAACACTGTGGTAGAAACTACATGTGTAACTACTTGAAAACTCATGATACAACACAGTCTGAGAATCTACATGTGTATCATACTGAAAAGTAATGATACAACATTGTGTTAAAATCTATATGCTTAACTTCTTGAAAATAAAGGACACAACACTGTCTGAGAAGATACACGTGAAACTTATTGAAAATTAAAGATAAAACACTCTGTGAGAATCTACACCTGTAACGTATTGAAAACTAATGATACAAGACTGTGTGAGAATCAATAAGCGTAACTTCTTGAAAACTAAGGATACAACACTGTCTGAGAAACTAAACGTGTATCTTATTGAAAACAAACGTTACATGTGTAGATTATCACACTGTGTTGTATGGTTCATTGTCACTAAGTTCCACTGTAGATTCTCAGACAGTGTTTTATCATTACTTCTTGAAAATTAACGATAAGCACTGTGTGATAATATTTCTACGTAACTTCTTGAAATAGAACAATACGACTCTGGGTTCTAAACTGAATGCATAACTTCTTGAAAACTAAGGAAATAACTCTGAGTGAGAAACTCCATTGGTAACATCTGGAAAACTAACGAAACAACTCTGTCTAAGAATCTATACGTGTAACTTATTAAAAGTAACAATACAGAACTGTGTGAGAATCTATCTATGTAACTTCTTGAAAACTAACGATAAAACACTGAATTCTAAACTGAATGCATAACTTCTTAAAAGATAACAATACAACACTGAGTGAGAATCTATATGCGTATGTTCTTGAAAACTAACGATACAGCACTGTGTGAGAATCTTTCTAAGTAACTTCTTGAAATAACTTCTTGAAAACTAACAATGCAACACTGAGAATCTAAATTTGTAATTTCTTAAAAACAAAAGATACAATACTGTATGAGTATCTATGTGAATAACTTCTTGAAAACTATCAATACAGCACTGTGTGAGAATCCACACATTTAAAGTATTGAAAACTAATGATACAACACTTAGTTAGAATCTATATTCGTAAGTTCTTGAAAACTAACGATAAAACTCATTGTGAAAATTTCCATGTGAATCTTATAAAAATTAACGACAAAACACTGTTTGAGAAACTATGTGTGTAACATCCTGAAAACTAACGATACAACACTATGAGAGAATCTACATGTATAACATCTTCAAAACAAACCAAGCAACACTGTGTGAGAATGCACATGCATAACTTATTGAAAACTAAGGATACAACACTGTGAGAGGATCTATATATGAAACTTTTTAAAAACAAACAATACAACACTGTTTGAATATCTATGTGCTTAACTTCTTGAAAACTAGCAAAATAACTCTACACGTGTAACTTATTGAAAATTAATGATAAAACACTGTGTAAGAATCTACATGGGTAACTTATTGAAAATTAGTGACACAACACTCTGAGAATCTACATGTGTAACTTGTTGAAAACTAACAATACAATACTGTGTGAGAAACTACATATGTAACTTCTTGAAAACTAATGATTCAACACAGTGTGATAAACTACATGTGTAACTTCTTGAAAAATAATGACACAAAGCAGCGTACACATCTATACATGTAACTTATTGAAAATAAAGGAAACAACACTTTGTGTGAAACTACATGACTAACATATTGAAAACATACTATACAACATTCTGTGAGTATCTATATTCGTAACCAATTGAAAACTAATGAAACAACACTGAGTGTGAATCTATATAGGTAACATCTTGAAAACTAACGATAAAAAACCGTGTGAGAATATCCATGTGTAACATATAAAGATTAACGACACAACACTGTTTGAGAAACTAAATGCGTAGCATCTTGAAAACTAACTATACAAGACTGTGAGAGAATCTAAATGTGCAACTTCTTAAAAACAAATGATACAACACTGTGTGAGTATCTATGTGAAGTACCTTCTTGAAATCTAACGATATAGCACTTTGTGAGAATCTATCCATGTAACTTCTTGAAATCTAAAAAAAACAACTCTTAGTTCTAAACTGAATGCATATCTTCTTGAAAACTAAAGAAATAACTCTGTATAAGAATCTATAGGCATAACTTCTTGAAAACTAATGATACAACACTGTCTGAGAACATACACGTATATATTATTGAAAAGTAATGATAAAACAGTGTGTTTGAATCTATAGGCATAACTTCTTGAAAATAAAAGACACAACAATATCTGAGAATCTACAAGGGTAACTCATTGAAAATTAAAGATACAACACTATGTGAGAATCTACATGGGTAACTTAATGAAAATTAACAATACAACACTGTCTGAGAAACTGCACGTGTGAATTCTTAAAAACTAGTGATATAACACTGTGAGAAACTACATGTGTAACTACTTGAAAACTAACGATACAACACTGTCTGTGAATCTACACGGGTAACTTATTGAAAAGTAACGATACAACAATGTGTCAGAAACTGCATGACTAACTCCTTGAAAACTAACAATACAACACTGTCTGAGAATCAACACGTGTAACGTCTTGAAAACTAACGATACAACACTGTGTGAGAAACTACATGTGTAAATGCTTGAAAACTAACAATAGAAAACTGTGTTTGAATCTATATGCATAACTTCTTGAAAATAAAGGACACAACAATGTCTGTAACTTATAAATTATGTGAGAATCTACATGTGTAATGTATTTAAAACTAATGATAAAACACTATATGAGAATCTATAAGTGTAACCCCTTGAAAACTAAGGATACAACACTGTCTTGAGAATCTACACGTGTACCTTCTTGAAAACTAACAGTACAACACTGTGTGAGAATCTATAAGTGTAAGTTCTTGAAAACTAACGATACAACATTGTCTGAGAATCTAAACGTGTATCTTATTGAAAATTAAAGTTACAACACTATGTGAGAATCTACACATGTAGCTTCTTTAAAAATAGCATGATAACCTATTGTGATAAACTTCATGTGTAACTTTTGGAAATTATCGATACAACACTGTGTGAGAAACTACATGCGTAAGTTGTTGAAAACTAGTGAAACAAATCTGTGTGAGAATCCATAAGCGATACTTCTTGAAAACCATCAATACAACACTGTGTGAGGAACTACATGTGTAATTTCTTGAAAAATAACGTTACAATGCTGTGTGAGATTCTACATATGTACCTTTTTGAAAACTAACGACACAACATTGTGTGAGAATCTACAGGTATAACTTATTGAAAATTAAAGACACAACACTATGTAATGATCTACTCGTGTAACTTACTGAAAACTATAGATACAATGCTGTGTAAGAACCTACACATGTAACTTGTTGAAAATTAATGATACAACAATGTGTGAGATTCTACACGTTTACCTTATTGAAAACTAATGATACAACACAGTTTGAAAATCTAACCCTGTAACTTAATGGAACATATCGATACAACACTGTGTGAGAAACTACTGGCATAAAATCTTGAAACTTAACGATACAAAACTGTGTGAGAAACTATAAGTGTAACTACTTGAAAACTAGTGATACAACACTGTGTGAGAAACTACATGTGTAGGTTTTTGAAAACTAAAGATACAACACTGTGTGAGAATTTACAGTTATACACTATTGAGTACTAACAATACAATACTGTGTGAGAAACTACATGTGTAACTTATGGAAAAGTAAAGATACAAAATTATTTAAGTATCTACACGTGTAACTTGTTGAAAATCAAGGATACAACACAGTTTAAGAATCTCCCCTTGTAATATCTTGGAAACTATCGATACAACACTGTGGGAGAAACTACATGCGTAGTTTTTTGAAAACTAATGAAACAACACTGTGTGATAATCTACACCTGTACCTTATTGAAAACTAACAATACAACAATGTGTGAG
The DNA here is from genome assembly GCF_017639785.1 of Mesocricetus auratus. Classification (NCBI taxonomy): domain Eukaryota; kingdom Metazoa; phylum Chordata; class Mammalia; order Rodentia; family Cricetidae; genus Mesocricetus; species Mesocricetus auratus. Next base: position 5,341 of record NW_024434210.1, on the reverse strand, counting down.
AATCTGTACGTTTAACAACTTGAAAAAAAGCAATACAACACTGTTTGAGAAACTACATGTGTAAATTATTGAAAACCAATGATACAATGCTGTGTGACATTCTACATGTGTAACTTATTGAAAACTAATGATACAACAATGTGTCGGAGTCTACCCGTGTAACTCCTTGAAAACTAATGACACAATGCTGTGTGAGAATATACACGTGTACTTTATTGAAGCTAACGACACAACACTGTGTGAGCAACTACATGTGTAACTTATGGAGAACTAAAGATACAACATTATGTAAGTACCTACATTTGTTACTTGCTGAAAACTAACGATACGACACTGTGAGATTCTAAACATTTACCTTATTAAAAACTAATGATACAACACCGTGTGAGAACCTATGAGTGTAAGTACTTGAAATCTAGTGATACAACAGGGTGTGAGAAACTACATGCGTAATTTCTTGAAAACTAACGATACAATGCTGTGTGAGATTCTACACGTGTAACTTATTGAAAACTAAGTACAAAACTCTGTGTGAGAATCTACAGGTGTAATTATTGAAAACTAACGATACAACACTGTGTGAGAATCAACATGAGTGACTTATTGATAAATAACAATACAAAAATATGTGAGAATCCATAAGTGTAAGTACATGAAAACAGGTGATACAAAAAAGTATGAGAAACTACATGCGTAAATTATTGAAAACTACCGATACAACACTTTGTGAGATTCTACTCGTATACATTACTGAATACAAATGATATAACGCTGTGTGAGATTCTACATGTGTACCTTTTTTTAAAAACAAATGACACAACGCTGTGTGAGAATCTAGAGGTGCAACTTATTGAAAACTATAGATACAACATTGTGTAAGTATCTACATGCGTAACTTATTGAAAACTAAAGATACAACTCTGTATGAGAATCTACATGTGTACCTAATTGAAAATTAACGATACAATGCTGTGTGAGATTCAGCAGTGTAACTTTTCGAAAAGTAACGAGACAACGCTGTGTGAGACTCTACATGTGTACCTTATTAATAACTGAATATACAGCAATGTGTGAGAATCTATAAGTTTAAGTACTTTGAAACAAGTGATACAACCCTGTGTGAGAAACTAAATGCATAAATTCTTGAAAACTACTGATACAACCCTGTGTGAGATTCTACACGTGTACCTTACTGAAAACTAACTATACAACAATGTGTAAGATTCTAAACATGTACCTTATTGAAAACTAACGATACAACAAAGTTTGAGAATCTACCCGTGTAACTTCTTGGAACATATTGATACAACACTGTGTGAGAAACTACATGCGTAAATTCTTGACAATTAATGATACAACACAGTGTGAGAAACTACATGTGTAGCTTTTTGAAAAATAACAATACAACGCTGTGTGAAAATCTACAGGTGTACCTTATTGAAAACTATCGATACAACACTGTGTGAGAAACTACATGTGTAACTTATGTAAAACTAAAGATACAACACTGTGTAAGTATCTACACGTGCAACTTGTTGAAAACTAACGATACAACACAATTTAAGAATCTACCCCTGTAACTTCTTGGAAACTATGGACGCAATAATGTGTGAGAATCTACATGTTTAGTTTCATGAAAACAAAAGATACAACACTGTATGAGAATCTACACATGTAACTTATTGAAAACTAATGATACAGTACTTTGTAAGAATCTGTAAGCATAATTTCTTGAAAACTAACCATACAACACTGTGTAAGGAACTATGCATCTATCTTCTTGAAAACTCATGATACAACACTGTGTAAGAATCCACACGTGTAACTTCTTGAAAACTAACGATACAACACTGTGTGAGAATCTACATGTGTGTCTTCTTGGAAACTATCGATATAAACTGGGTGACAAACTACATGCGTATCTTATTGAAAACTAACGACACAACACTCTATGCGAATCTTAAGCGATTCCTCTTGGAAACCATCAGTACCAAACTGTGTGAGGAACCACACGTGTACCTTATTGAAAACTAACGATACAACACTGTGTGAGAATCTATAAATATAACTACTTGAAAACAAGCGATACAATACTGTGTGAGAAACTACATGCCTAAATTCTTGAAAACTAATGATACAACGCTTTGTGAGATTCCATACATGTACCTTATTGAACACTAAGATAGAATGCTGTGTGAGAATCTACATATGTAAATTTTTGAAAACTAACTACACAACACTGTGTGCCATTCTACACGTGTATCTTATTAAAAACTAACGGTAAAATGTTGTGTGATAATTTACAGGTGTAACTAATTGAAAACTAATGATACAACACTGTGTGAGAATCTACATGTGTATCTTCTTGGAAACCATCGATATAAACTGGGTGACAAACTACATGCGTATCTTATTGAAAACTAACGACACAACACTCTATGCGAATCTTAACCGATACCTCATCGAAAACTACCGATACAATGCTTTGTGAGAAATTACTTGTGTACTTTATTGATAACTAATGATCCAACAATGTGTGAGAATCTATAAGTGTAACTACTTGAAAACAAACGATAGAACACTGTGTGAGAAACTAAATATGTAAATTCTTGAAAACTAACGATACAACACTGTGTGAGATTCTAAACTAGTACCTATTGAAAACTAACGATACAATGCTGTGTGAGAATCTACACTTGTAACTTATTGAAAACTAATGATAGAACATTGTGTATCTACACGTATAATTTATTGAAACTAACGACACAACACTGTGTGCGATTCTACACGTGTAAATTATTGAAAATTAACACTACAAGTCTGTGTGATAATCTACTCATGTACCTTATTGAAAACTAACTATTCAACGCTGTGTGAGATTTTACACTTGTACCGTATTTAAAACAAATGGTACAAAGCTGTGTGATAATCTACAGGTGTAACTTATTGTACACTAATGATACAACACGGTTAATATACCCGTGTAACTTCTTGGAAACTATCGACACAACACTGTGTTAGAATCTACAGGTGTAACTTATTGAAAATTAACTATACAACATTGTGTGAGTAACTACATGTGTACTTTCTTGAAAGCTAAGTATATAATCCTGTGTGAGAATCTAAACGTGTACCTTATTGATAACTAACAATACAACCTTGTGTGAGATACTACACATGCAACTTATTGAAAACTAATGCTACAACGCTGTGTGAGTATCTATAAGTGAAACTACTTGAAAACAAGCAATACAACACTGTGTGAGAAACTACATGTGTAAATTCTTGAAAACTAATGCTAAAACGCTGAGTGAGATTCTATACCTCTACCTTTTTGAAAACTCACGCTAAAACGCTGTGTGAGATTTTACATGTGTACGTTATTGAAAACTAAAATTCTGTGTGAGAATATACAAGTGAAACTTACTGAAAACTAACAAGCCGACATTGTGTGAGAAATTACACGTATAAATTATTGAAAATTAACGACACAACACTGTGTTGGATTCTACAGGTGTAACTTACTGAAAGCTAATGATTCAACACTGTGTGAGAAACTACGCTTGTACTTTATTGAAAACTGAATATACAAAGCTGTGTGAGAATCTATAGGTGGCACATATTGATAACTAATGATACATCAATGTGTGAGAATCTATAAGTGTAACTACTTGTAAACAAGTGATACAACACTGTGTGAAAAACTACATGCGTAGCTTTTTGAAAACTTTCCATACAACGCTGTGAGAATCTACATGAGTACCTCATTGAAAACTAACCATACAACACTGTGTGAGAATCTACAGGTGTAACTTATTGAAAACAAACAATCTAACACTCTGTGAGAAAATACATGTGTAACTTATGGAAAACTAACGATATAAGACTATGTGAAAATCTACATATGTAACTTCTTCAAAACTAGCCTTATCGACTTCTGTAAGAAACTACATGTGTAACTTCTTGGAAACAATCGAAACAGAACTGTGTGAGAACCTAAATGCATAACTTGTGCAATACTGCTTGAAAACCATCTATATACCACTGTGTGAGGAACTCCATGCATAACTTCTTGAAAACAAACGATACAATGCTGTGTGAGAATCTACACGTGTACCTTATTGAAAACTAATGATTCAAGCCTGTGTGAGATTCTACATGTGTACCTTATTGAAAACCCTCAATACAACACTGTGTGAGAATCTACACTTGTAACTTATTGAAAACTAACAATACAACACTTTGTGAGAATCTACACATACAACTTATTGAAAACTAAGGATACAACACTCTGTGAGAAACTACATGTGTAACTTATGGAAACTAATGACATAATCTACATATGTAATTTTTTCAAAACTAGCCTTATAGCCTTGTGTGAGGAACTACATGAGTAACTTCTTGAAAACTAAGGATACAACGCTGTGTGAGATTATTCACGTGTACCTTATTGAAAACTAAGGATACAATACATTATGAGAATCTGAAAACTTAATTTTTTGCAAAATAATGATACAATGCTGTGTGAGAATATACAGGTGTAACTTACTGAAGACTAAATATACAAACCTGTGTATGTATCTACACGTGTAGCCCATTGAAAACTAAAGATACAACACTGTGTGAGAATCTGTAAGTCTAAGTGCTTGAAAACTAGCGATACAACACTGTGTGAGAAACTACATTCATAACTTCTAGAAAACTAATGATACAACGCTGTGTGAGATTCCACCTGTGTACCTTATTGAAAACTAACGATACAACGATGTGGGAGATTCTATTTGTGTACCTTATTGAAAACTAAAGAGAAAATGATGTGTGAGATTCTACACGTGTACCTTATTGAAAAAAAATAAAAAGCTGTGTGAGAAACTGCATGGGTAATTTCTTGAAAACTAACAATACAGAACTGTGTGAGAATCTATAAGTGTAAATATGAAAACTAGCGATACAACACTGTGTGAGAATCTATACTTGTAACTTAATGAAAACTAACGACGCAACTCTGTGTGAGAATCTACAGGTGTAACTTATTGAAACCTAAAGTTACAACACTGTTTAACTATCTACACGTGTAAATGTTGAAAGTTAACAGCACAACACAGTTTAAGAATCTACACATGTACCTTCTTGGAAAATATCGACAAAACACGGTGTGAGAAACTACAAGTGTAATTTCTTGAAACTTACGATACAACACTCTGTGAGAATCTACACGTGTAACTTTTTGAAAACTAACGATACAATGCTGTGTGAGAATCTACATGTGTACCTTATTGGTAACTAAGGATACAACACTGTGTGAGAATCTATAAGAGTAAATACTTGAAAACCAACGACA
>NW_024434209.1:0-7776 GCF_017639785.1 Mesocricetus auratus | reverse complement strand
AGGCCCTCACAAAAAGGGAGAATCCAGTGGACACCTTACAAAGATTGTCCAAGGACCCCAAGAGCCATTTTCAGACTTTGTGGCCAGAATGACCGAGGCCGCCGGTCGCATCTTTGGTGATTCAGAACAAGCTATGCCCCTGATTGAGCAACTTGTCTATGAACAAGCAACCCAGGAATGTCGAGCGGCTATCGCCCCTCGCAAAAGCAAAGGTTTACAAGATTGGCTCAGAGTGTGCAGGGAGCTGGGGGGACCCCTAACCAATGCAGGACTAGCTGCCGCCATTTTACAAACGCACAGGCGTAGAGATTTATCTAGTCGAAAAGCTTGTTTTAATTGTGGGAAAATGGGGCACCTTAAGAAAGATTGTCAAGCCCCTGAAAGAACAAGAGAACTGGAGCTTTGCCGTCGTTGTGGTAAAGGTTATCATAGGGCTAGTGAATGCAGGTCAGTCCGGGATATGAAAGGGAGGCTTCTGCCCCCTATTGAAGAACCCAAGGTACCCCAATCAAAAAACGGGTCACGGGGCCCATGGTCCCAGGGCCCTCAGAAATATGGGAACCGATTTCAGAAAAGCAATCAAGAGGAAGTAGAGGCTTCCGAGGAACCCCAGAATGGACTTGCGTGACGCCTCCGACTTCTTACTCATGCCCCAAATGAATGTTCAACCGGTCCCAGTCCATTCCCCTGGACCTTTGCCCCCTGCCACCATTGGGCTTATTCTGGGCCGTGGCTCCTTAACTTTACAGGGACTCATTATATATCCTGGGATTGTTGACCCGTATCATAAAGAGGAGATTCAAGTTCTCTGTTCTAGCCCTCGGGGTGTATTTTCTATAAAGCAGGGAGATAGAATTGCACAACTGGTGTTGCTGCCCTCCCTCGGGGATGGAGAAACCTACACTTTACAAAAAAGGGCTATGGGATCTTCTGGAAGTGATTCAGCCTATCTGGCTATACCCCTAAATGAGAGACCTACAATAAAATTGTTAATTAATGGAAAAGAATTTGAAGGGATAATGGATACGGGAGCAGACAAAAGCATTATTTCACTCCATTGGTGGCCGAAGTCTTGGCCCACTGTTGTTTCATCTCATTCTCTACAAGGTCTTGGATACCAGTCCTCTCCTGCCATCAGTGCCTCAGCCTTAACCTGGCGGAACGCTGAGGGCAAACAGGGATGTTTTACCCCCTATGTGTTGCCACTCCCTGTAAATTTATGGGGACGGGATGTGTTACAAGCCATGGGCATGACCCTAACTAATGAATACTCCCCCCAGGCATCAGCCATTATGGCAAAGATGGGGTATACAAAGGGTAGAGGCTTGGGTAGGCAAGAACAAGGCAGAATAAAACCCATTACGCAACATGGAAATCGGGGTAGAAAAGGACTGGGTTTTATTTAGGGGCCGTTGAGGCTTCACGACCCATACCGTGGAAAACAGAGGAGCCGTTATGGGTCTCTCAATGGCCTCTATCCTCTGAAAAATTAGAGGCTGTCACAAGATTAGTGCAAGAACAGGAACGGCTGGGGCATCTAGAGCCTTCTACCTCCCCATGGAATACACCAATTTTTGTTATTAAGAAGAAATCTGGGAAGTGGAGATTACTCCACGACCTGCGGGCCATTAACAATCAGATGCATCTTTTTGGCCCTGTTCAAAGAGGACTTCCTTTGCTTTCTGCACTTCCTCAAGATTGGAAGCTTATTATTATAGATATTAAGGATTGTTTCTTCTCTATTCCACTTTACCCACGGGATAGACCAAGGTTTGCCTTCACTATCCCTTCTCTTAATCATATGGAACCAGACAAGAGATTTCAGTGGAAGGTACTGCCGCAAGGCATGGCCAATAGCCCAACAATATGTCAGCTGTATGTGCAGGAGGCTTTGGAGCCAATTAGGAAGCAATTTACATCTTTAATCATGATCCATTATATGGACGATATTCTTATTTGTCACAAAGAGTTAGATGTTTTACAAAAGGCTTTTCCCATGCTGGTGGCTGAATTAAAACAGTGGGGATTAGAGATTGCCTCAGAAAAGGTTCAAATTGCAGATACAGGCCTCTTTTTGGGCTCAATGATTACTCCCAAAAATATAGTTCCTCAGAAAATAGAAATTCGCAAAGACCACTTACAAACATTAAATGATTTTCAGAAACTTCTGGGAGATATAAATTGGTTGAGGCCCTTTTTAAAAATTCCATCTGCTGATCTAAAACCCCTCTTCGATCTCCTGGAGGGTGAGCCTCATATCTCCTCACCCAGAAAATTTACCCCTGCCGCCCACCGAGCCTTACAGATGGTGGAAGAGGCCTTACAGGAAGCACAATTACAACGTATTGAGGAGTCACTACCTTTTAATCTGTGTGTTTTAAGACAGCTCAATTGCCAACTGCAGTCCTGTGGCAACATGGACCATTACTTTGGATTCATCCAAATGCTTCCCCTGCTAAGATTATTGACTGGTACCCTGATGCTGTTGCACAGCTCGCGCTTCGCGGAATAAAAGCAGCTGTTACGCATTTTGGCAGGGATCCTGATTCCTTGATTGTGCCTTATACTGCTGCACAAGTTCAGACCTTGGCAGCCACATCTAGTGATTGGGCAGTTTTAGTTACTTCCTTTTCAGGACAAATTGATAATCATTTTCCAAAGCATCCAATTTTACAGTTTGCCCTAAACCAGGCTATAGTGTTTCCACAAGTGACAGCTAAAGACCCACTCCCAGATGGGACTGTGGTGTACACTGATGGATCGAAAACTGGTATGGGAGCTTATGTGGTCAAGGATAGGGTTATATCTAAACAATATAATGAAACTTCACCTCAAGTTGTAGAATGTCTGATAGTACTGGAGGTTCTTGAGGCTTTTCCAGGACCCCTCAATATTGTATCAGATTCCTCTTATGTGGTTAATGCAGTTAATCTCCTTGAGATAGCTGGAATAATAAGATCCTCCAGCAGAGTTGCTAACATCTTTCAGAAGATACAAGCTGCCTTGTTAAATAGGAGATTTCCTGTTTTCATTACCCATGTCCGAGCACATTCTGGACTCCCAGGTCCCATGTCCTTAGGGAATGACTTAGCGGACAAGGCTACAAAGCTGGTGGCCGCTGCCTTGTCTACCCACGCACAAGCAGCAAAAGAGTTCCATCAGCGCTTTCATGTGACGGCTGAGACCTTGCGCCGTCGTTTTGCTCTATCCAGGAAAGAGGCTAGGGAAATTGTTACTCAATGCCAGAATTGCTGCGAATTCTTACCTGCTCCCCACGTGGGAATAAACCCACGTGGCATTAGACCATTGCAGATGTGGCAGATGGATGTTACTCATATTCCCTCTTTTGGAAGGCTTCAATATGTTCATGTTTCTGTTGACACCTGTTCTGGCGTAATGTTTGCCACGCCCCTAACAGGGGAAAAGGCCTCATATGTGATTCAACATTGCCTTGAGGCCTGGAGTGCTTGGGGAAAACCCAGAATTTTAAAAACAGACAATGGACCAGCATATACCTCTCAAAAATTCCGACAGTTTTGTCGGCAAATGGATGTTACCCATCTAACTGGCCTACCTTATAACCCTCAAGGACAGGGCATTGTGGAACGTGCCCATCGTACACTCAAATCATATCTGATTAAACAAAAGGGGAGTATTGAGGATGTTCTACCCTCGGTACCAAGAGTTGCTGTGTCCATGGCACTTTTTACCCTTAATTTCTTGAACTCTGATGCCCAAGGCCACACTGCGGCCGATCGCCACAGTTTAGAGCCTGATAGGCCAAAAGAATTTGTAAAATGGAAAGATGTGCTAACTAATGAATGGAAAGGCCCGGATCCTATTCTAATAAGATCCAGGGGAGCTGTGTGTGTTTTTCCACAGGAGGAAGAAAACCCCCTGTGGATCCCTGAAAGACTCACTCGAAGAGCTCCTTCACAACTCCAGAATAAGAAGGATGGAGGCCAAGTGGGTGATGAAGACTCTCCTACTCGGGATGATGGTTCCTAGTATGATGGGAGAGTTACGGTGGGCCATCATGTCTACCTTCCCCCTACCGATGCCAGTGATGCATAATGCCCAGGAGTTCCCTAGATTTTTCACAACTAATAGAGAGTTGGGGCTTGCCTTTTTGCCTTTAGATCCTCAGATACAGAGTTTTCAGGATGAGAGAACCTTGTCATTGGTAGGAAGCTTGTGCTTTACTGTGATTTCTTCATTAAAGGATAATTTTATTCATATGGATCCAGAAAGATCTAATGCTAATCCTTTTGAATTAATGGAAGCTGTACTGATCTTTCTCCTATGGCAATGATTGCTGGAGGATATAGTGAGAAGGGACAGATTACTTTTGATTGGAAAGGGGCATTAGGCAACAGTCTGAGTGAGGGACAGAGCTCTGGATCATCTGATTGGTCCTCCTCCAATGTTAAGTATACCCCTTTTAAGAGAACTAATTATTCAGCTGCTCCAATTTGTGTTTGGCTGCCCTTTATTTGGGTTGTGAGTAATGATACCTTAGGTAAGAATCAGAAAGAAATAAATTGCTCTGCTTAGAATTGTTTTTATGCATTATGCTGGGATGCTATTAAGCACCCTTTTGCTTTGGTAATGCGCATGCCTCGATTTGTTCCAGTTCCTGTTGAGGTGCCAAGTAGTTTGAGTTTGTTTAGGGAAAAGCGAGATTTTTGGGATCTCTGCTATTATTGTGGGCCTGATAGCTGCCGCCGCGGTTACTGCTTCGGTTACCGCCTCGGCCCTTGCACTCTCCGCCACTGTGCAGACAACTCAAACCATTAATGAACTATCGGCCACTGTGACCATGGCCCTAGATAAACAGGCCACTGCCAATTCTCAGATACAAGGAGGCCTGATGTTGGTAAACCAACAGATTAATTTGGTTCAGGAACAATTGGATATATTGTGGCAGATGGCCCAATTGGGATGTGAACAAAAGTTGCCTGGCCTTTGTGTCACTTCAGTACAATATGAGAATTTTACAAGAGCAGCTAACCTGTCAAAAGCTCTGTCTCAACATTTATTACAGAATTGGACTTTTGAGTTTGAGCAGACACTCCGTGAGTTGAGAGTGGCGATCCTGCAAGTGAATTCGACGCGTCTGGATCTTTCTCTGATGGAAGGCCTCTCCTCCTGGATTTCATCTGCATTTTCTTATTTTAAGGAATGGGTGGGGGTGGGATCATTTAGCCTAGTTCTCTGCTGTGGAATAGTGTTGATGCTTTGGATGGTGTGTAAGCTCAGAGCCCAAACAAAAGAGACAAAGTGATGGTGGCACAAGCACTTGCTGCCTTAGAACACGGAGCCTCCCCTGACATTTGGTTAACCATGTTAAAGCAATAGGTCGCTGGCCTCCCGGCTCTTGCACCCCACGAGGCTAGTCTCATTGCACGGGATAGAGTGGGTAGGCTTCAGCAGCCCAAGGAGTTGCAAGGCTAAGCACTGCACAGGAGAGGTCTGCGGTATAACGACTTTCTCCTGGGAGATAAGTCATCTTGCATGAAGGTTCTATGTCATGATCTCCTTCCCCCAGAAAAACGACATCGGGACTGGTCAGGGCTCCCTCTGGGGATAAGACCCTGGAGAGGAGCTTTGTACATGTTCCAAATTTGCACATGGGGATTTGACCTCTATCTCCACTCCAAAGTTGTGGGTGTCCTATGGCTTCAAAAATAAATGAATAGGGGGAGATGTGAGGAGCCGCCCTCGCTATCGCTATCGCCATTAGAAGATGGCGCTGACATCCGCTGTCAGTTGGAGTTCACCGTTTAAGCTGTGCCTCTCCCGTGGCGTCATCTGGGGTGATGAGCAAACCACCAATCCCGGCTCTACACGTCTCACTCGGAGCTCCTAGGCTTATATAAGGGGCTGGGTTTCTTAGCTTGGGGTCTCCCTCTCAGAAGCTGATCATCTATCTCTCAAGATGTATTAAAGCTTTACTGCAGAAGGATCCGAGTGTCCTGCGTCGTTCTTGCTGGCGAGACGGTAGCGCGGGACAATTGTGAGGAGCGCCCTTCGCTATCGCTATCGCCATTAGAAGATGGCGCTGACATCTGCTGTCAGTTGGAGTTCACCGTTTAAGCTGTGCCTCTCCGTGGCGTCATCTGGGGTGATGAGCAAACCACCAATCCCGGCTCTACACGTCTCACTCGGAGCTCCTAGGCTTATATAAGGGGCTGGGTTTCTTAGCTTGGGGTCTCCCTCTCAGAAGCTGATCATCTATCTCTCAAGATGCATTAAAGCTTTACTGCAGAAGGATCCGAGTGTCCTGCGTCGTTCTTGCTGGCGAGACGGTAGCGCGGGACATCTGGTGCCGAAACCGGGAACTCTTCAACATCGCCGGCGCCGCGGGAGACCCCTCGGAAGACGGGGCGGATTCAGAACTGCAGGGACGTAAGTTCAGAGAGGTATGCTTTATCCTGAACACCCCTTTTCTCGACTTTGGCCTTAGTTTGTCATCACCGTGGGACGGGTCAGTGGAGGCTTTGGTGCTAGTCCTGTTTGTCCTTCTCCTTCATCGTGGCTGGTGCTGACAGAACGGTGCTGTCAGTCTGGTGCTGTCAGTCTGGTGCTGTCAGTCTGGTAACGGAGTTGAGCGCCGTTTTTTAGATAAGCCGCCAGCGCGATGGGGTTGTCACAGTCAGTGGTTACTGCCCTACAGACTGTGCTAAAACAAAGAGATCTTAAAATTGCACCACGAACACTTCAAAATTTTGTGAAGGAGGTAGATAGAGTGGCACCATGGTATGCTTGTTCCGGGTCCCTCACTGTGGCCTCATGGAACAAGCTAGGTAAAGAACTAGACAGGAAGCATGCAGAAGGAGATCTCCACTTAGGTACCAAAGCCATTTGGAAGCTAGTTAAAAACTGCTTGGAGGATGAGGCCTGTCACCCTGCTATAATAGAAAGTCAGGGAACCTTAGAGGAAGTTCAGGATAGCATGTCAGAAACTGAACGGAGTGAGAGAATGGGAGCTCGCAAAAGGAAAGACATGTCTAAGAAAAAGGCCCTCCCAAGAAGTTAAGAAAGGGGAGAGAAAGAAGGGAGTGATCATTCACCCCCTAACAAATCTAAGAAAAAGAAAAAGCCAGAATCTAGCCTATACCCTACGGTAGAGCTAGAAGCCTTGGAGCTAGATAATTCCGATTCTGACACTCTGGATTCTAGCGAAGAAGGTGGTCTAGAGGAGGAGGTGGCACAGTATGAGGAAGAAAGATATCACCCTGATAGACACCGGCCGCTGAAAACAAAAATGAATGTGAGGCCACCACCTATAAATCCGGCGGGCTCACGCCCCTCGGCGCCTCCGCAGTATGAGCTTCGGCTGAATACTGGTACTGACTCCTTTTTACCTTTAGAGGAACGGAGAAAAATACAAATGGCTTTTCCAGTATTCGAGAATGTGGAAGGCGGAAGAGTACATACTCCCGTAGATTACAATCAAATCAAAGAATTGGCCGAATCCGTTCGTAATTATGGGGTCAATGCTAACTTTACCACAATACAGGTAGAAAGGCTTGCTAATTTTGCCATGACTCCCACTGACTGGCAGACGACAGTGAAAGCAGTGCTTCCCAACATGGGACAATACATGGAATGGAAGGCTCTCTGGTATGATGCAGCCCAGGCGCAAGCTAGAGTTAATGCCACAGCTGAAGATGAGAATCAGAGGCAGTGGACATTTGAAATGCTGACAGGTCAGGGTCAACATGCCCTTAATCAAACCAACTACATCTGGGGCGTCTATGGTCAGGTGTCGGC
>NW_024434208.1:0-764 GCF_017639785.1 Mesocricetus auratus | reverse complement strand
CCATAATTGTGATGTCATTATGCACTATAGTGATGTCACAGTGTATAATTGTGTTCATAAGCCCTATAGTGATGTCACAGTCAATGATTGTGGTGACATTCTACAGAATTATGATGTCACAGTCAATAATTGTGATGTCACAGTGCAGGATTTTGATGTCACAGTGTATAATTGTGATGTCATATTGCACTATAGTGATGTCACAGTGTATAATTGTGTTCATAGAGCACTATAGTGATGTAACAGTCAATAATTGTGATGTCATACTGCAGTATATATGATGTCACAGTCAATAATTGTGATGTCATAGTGCACGATAGTGATGTCACAGTGTATAATTGTGATGTCATATTGCACTATAGTGATGTCAAAATGTATATTAGTGTTCATAGAACACTATAGTGATGTCACAGTCAATAACTGTGATGTCATAGTGCAGTATATTGAAAACACAGTGTACAATTGTAATGTCACAGTGCAAGATAGTGATGTCACAATTTATAATTGTGATGTCATATTGCCCTATAGTGATTTGTCAGTGTATAATTGTGTTTATAGAGCACTATAATGATGTCACAGGCAACAATTGTGATGTCATAACGCAGGATTTTGATGTCACAATCCATAATTGTGATGTCATTATGTAGTATAATGATAACACAGTGTATAATTGTGATGACATATTGCACTATAGTGATGTCACAGTGTATAATATGTACATAGAGCACTATAGTGATGTCACAGTCAATAATTGTGATGACATA
>NW_024434207.1:0-1681 GCF_017639785.1 Mesocricetus auratus | reverse complement strand
TCTCCCCTTTTTGTTTTAATAGCAAACATGCTCTCCCAGGACATTAGAGGGTAGAGACAGTGGTTGAACTTCCCAAAGAACAAAATTAGTGAGACGTGTACGAAACCTATCCCTAGATTCATCAAAATCCGGGATGCTTCCAACCTGTCCTCTGCCTTTTTTTTTTGGGAAAAGGGAAAAAATACAGCAGGTAACCCTTATGCAGGACAACATGTCTCTCAGAGGAAAATATCTCTCTGTGCGATGCCTTTGCTCAACACCCCTCTTGGGAGGCCAGACTAAACACTCTACCCTGTGCAATGAACCTAAGTTCCGGGTGTGCAGGAGCTGTTCAGTCGGCAGCCTATTGCTTAAGCATAGTCAACCAGATATCGGTTGACGCCCCTTGCTCGAGCGCAGTCAGTGCTTGTGCTATGACCATCTTATCTCTTTTGTTTTGGGTTCTGAGCTTGCAGACCAGCCAGAGAATAAACACTATTCCGCAGCATAGGACTGCTCCAAACAATCCCACCCTCACCCATTCTTTGAAATATAAAACAGCTGAAGAAATCCACGAAGACAATCTCTCCGTGAAGGACAGGTCAAGGCGGGTAGAATTAATCTGAACAATGGCGACCCTCAATTATAGGTCCAATTCATTGCAATTAGTGCCATCAATGTCAAGTGTTCCTCTTTGTCACGGGAATATGTCTCTCCATCCTTTTGCTCCATAACGGTTCTGGTGAGTCGTTCTGGGACCCAAAAGGGATTTTCTTCATTCTGTGGAAAAACACAAACAGCTCCCCTGGATCTTATTAGAATAGGATCCGGGCCTTTCCATTCATTAGTTAGCACATCTTTCCATTTTACAAATTCTTTGGGTCTTTGCGGATCCAAGCAATGCCTTGTTGCTGCATTTTGACCCTTATCATCCAGATTTTAAAAATTCATAATAAACAATGCCATGGCAATAGCCACTCTTGGTGTTGGGGGCAACTCCTTCATAATTCCCCCTTTTTTGTTTTATTAGGTAAGACTTAAGTGTGCGATGTGCTCGCTCCACGATGCCTTGTCCCTGAGGATTGTAGGGCAGGCCTGTAGTATGTGTGACTTGCATTTGTGCAAGCTTCCAGTTCCTGAAAAGGGTATAAGCCTTCTCCCCTTTTTGTGTACCTTCTAATGTCCCTCTTGGGGACTGTAAGGGCTCCCCCTTATCCTTAGATTTACCGGGGGGTTATCTTTCTTAGTTACAACCGGTTTCTTTTTACGTGCACCTAACCTCTCACTACACTCGGTTTCTGACATGCTAGACGGATTGAGAGGAGCCATGATAAAAATAAACACCTGCGGCTCAAATGAAACAAAAGTAACGACCGCGCGCAGCTCTTTTATCTACAAGAGACTAAAGCACACAGTCAGGCACTGCCGCTTATCCTAACAATTGTAACGATGTAACAATTGTAACAGAGGCTCCAATCCAAAGTCCCAGAATAGCATACCTCTCCGAGCGTAGTTACCTGCAGTTCTGAATCCTCCTTGAATCCAAGGGGTCTCCGATGGTGCTGACGATGATGAGGTCTGAGTTCCCGGGTTTCGGCACCAGATGTCCCGCGCTACCGTCTCGCCAGCAAGAACGACGCGGCACACTTAGGATCCTTCTGCAGAACAGCTTTAATGCGTCTTGAGAGGGAGAGCATAAGCT